>NC_056744.1:1083551223-1083613723 GCF_019279795.1 Protopterus annectens | reverse complement strand
ATTGCCTGTGCCACATTTGAGACATTTAGTACCTCCTTGCCCTGGATAACAATGCAAAAGGTAGGTGAAGACTATACAGTAGATTACCTGAATGATTTTCTGTTTGTCGGGAGGAAGTACGAAGGAATGTCAGCAAGCAGTTGATATTTTCCCAAACTGTGTGAGGAGTTGGGGGTCCACTAGCAGCAAACAAAGAAGGGCTAATCAATAAGATTTCATTTTGAGGCACTGAAACTGAGAGTGAAGAGGGTTTTACTTAGGCTGCTGACTGAAAAGGTCAAAAATTGTGGGCAAGGGTTGGATCAGGTGTTGGGGCAACAAAAAATATCAATTAAACAATTATAACTTTAACAACTGTAAGACTTAACAGATTCAATGAATTTTGTATCAGGTTGTCCTGATGGGCAGATCTTTCATGAGACATTTGGTTGTTACAGGGTCAGTATGGAATAGACTGCAACACAGAGTTTGGATATTTTTGGATATGAGGAAGGACATAGAGATGTGGACAAGTTTATTCAAAAATGTAATCAGGTGACTATAAGGAAGGATATACTACATCAAAACCTTATGGAAATCCTTATGGTTGTTGTTGGGGGCATTAGCTCTGGGAGCTATTTCAATGGGGCTTCACCATGGGAGGTTAGGGGCAAAAAAAAACATGTTGATTGCAGTGTTAGAGTTCTTCTCAGTGGCAGTGGCATTGGAACTGTTGGGATAGAAGATAAAGAGCAAGATAATGTGGCTTCATACAGATAACAGCCTGGTTCTCATGGTAAATAATCAGCTAGGTTAGAAAAAGGATCATGGGCAGAGGCAAACTATTGGAAGGCACAAGAGCACTTAAGTGGCCAGATAGGTGACCTCCATCCTCATCATACCTATCTGACAAAGATATGTGGATTTTTTTATTCTGAATTATAAGTAGAGTTAGCTAGGCTAGGTTTGGTCCCCCTATAGTATGAAGTGTGCTTGGTGGAAAGCTGAAGATTCTATCTACTTCCCTCTGTGGCAAAAGCCAGGAAAGGTTAGGGAAGCCAAAGGTAAATGAGGAGGGAGTTACATGATTTATCAGCTGAACCTCCCATAGAGCAGGTGGTCCAAAAAGGGGTTGCAAGGCAGAGGTGTAGCTAGGCCATTTGAAGCCCAGGACAAAATCCTCCTTTTGCAACCATTACAAACATGAAGCAAAAATAAATAAATAAATAAATAAATAAATAAATAAAGGAAAACATGTGGACTGAAAGGGCTAGGGTGGATTACTGTCATTATTAGGTCTAAGCAGGTACATTAGGTGCCAAATGGAAACATAATAATGTATGACGTGTACTGGTCACAATGTTTAAGTACAATTTATGAGGATAAAACACAGAATTGTATCATTAATGTTGGACACTAGGTAATATGGCTTGTTGTACTATACTTCCTTTCTCTCCTCTTAGATATTAAGTAGAAAAAGAACACATATATATGATAACTAACTTTTTAACACAGTATTCAGCAGGATATATGCAATGCAGAAGGACTTGAGCCTAAGGTGAAGTCATTTGGACCATCACAGACTTACTGCCATGCTATAGTCATTGTTAAGGAAAGCAAATTTCCACAACCCTTCCAAAGAAGAACAGCGGATACGCAGTTATCCGAAGACTAGCTGGGTCTTTCAATAAAACATTTTAATATGATTGTCACCATACACATACACGCACACATGCTTGAACATAACCACACATACACAAATACCTGGAACAAAAATTATTCTACATTCATCCATGCCTACTGCATTAAGATCTAACTGTCTTTATCTTATAAAAAAAACTTCTACAATGCCATACTGGTCTTTAACTTTCAAAACAGACTGAGATTAAACATTTGCTGCAAAAATGTTATAGTCTTAATTGCTATTTTTTAAAAAAGCAAGTTATTTACATTTTGCATGTTGTAAGTTCGAATGTCATTGTTGCTCCCCAGTGCTGAAGGCAAAAAAACAAGTCAGGCAAAGAAACGTTTGGAAATGGAAGGTGGGAAATCCAAGTAAATTGTGAAGTGATTGATATGAATAATCCTTTTTTACAGTTGCTTTTTTTTCACCTTAACGTAGCGAGAAATTCCACACTCACTGTCTCCTTCTCTCTTTATTTTTTCTGGTGAAGAGGCTTCTCTCATCTCTGGAGGCAGATGGAGAAGCAGTGTTTTCCTTGTAACAGGCAAGGAACTGAAGAAAGTCTCTCCAGGCTCCTCAACCCATCCCAGCCAAAAGAAGAAAAATAAAATAAATAACACTACACTAAACTAAACTTTACTTTGCATTATTTCTTTTCATCTGCTAAACAGCTACAACACTGCTGAAAAAAGAAAGCTTTTTAAAGGTTTACAATGAAAGAAAACATGCTGATCAATTTTGCTTTTAATTACAGTTGCAGCTGCCATTACTATAGCCATGAAATATAAATCCCACTAATTACTTACATTACCCATCCACTCCTACCAAACGATCCAATTAGAATCCTTTGGGGCAATGCCTGAGGATTATCCCATATGCAAAACATAAGAAAACAGTCGAGTCCAAACAGGCTGTCACAAACTTTTATTCCATAAAAACAAATAAAATGATCATAAAACTGTAAGTATTTTCAGGATAACCCTTCATCAGACAATATGGCAACATTCATGAGATCCCTTTAAATACATTTTGAAAAATACAACTACCAATCATTTTACCACCCTCCTTTTCCATAGGGCTGGTCTTAAAGGTATACAGGTATTTAGCCATGGTGGATGGTCTGCTCCTAGCTCTATGATCCAGTGTAATAAATTACATTCTTTAAAGTTCACTATGGTCCCCCCCCCTTACACATGTGAGTGACCTGTACTACCATAAATTTAAAAGTATGTGCTGGATTCTTGGAAATATGCACATATAGAGCATTGTGTTCATCTTTTTGTCTGATACTATACAAATGATGTTGTATCCTAGTTTTCAATTTACAGTTAGTTTTTCTCACATAATAACTAGGGCATGATTGACATATTGCTAAATATACCACATTTTCCGTGTGGCAATCTGCATATAATTTGAAAGTATATTCCTTTTTAGTTATAGGATGAACAAAGCTATTCTTATGACTGATCATGAAACAAGTCTTACAGTGCATGCAAGGGAAAGTACCTGTTCTATCTGATGTTAGCATCATTTTAGTTCTCATTCCAGGTTCTTATACACAACAGGTCTTTCAAGTTACTATTATGTCTGAAACCAAGACTTGGTTCTTTTTCCAGTATATTTTTGAGTTTGTCCTCACCTAACAAGATTTTCCAGTTGTGTTTAATTATTTCGCAGACACCATTTATGTTGTTATAATACTGTAGCATAATCCTATGTTTGTTACTTTTTTGTGTCATCGTACTATTCTCATGGCTTTGCGTCCGATGGGCTTTAAACCATGGTCTGGCCTTGCCCACTCTATCTCTCTTCAATATATCTAGCCCTTCTTGCATCAAATTATATGTATAATCCCTTTGTACCATGTGGTTTTGTAAACTCTCCAGCTCTTTTTCAAAATTAGCTTCTTGTGTGCATAATCTCGATGTACGTTGACTCTGTCCCACTACAATGTTCTTAAATGTGGGTCTGTGGTGCATACTTGAAAATTCCAAGTAGTGGTTGCTCCAACAGTTTTTCTTATATAAAGAGGTTGACATACCTGTTCCTACGTCTTTAGTTATTCTAACATCCAAGAAATCTGTGGATTTAAAATAGCTTTTAACTGTAAAAATCGGTAGTTGTCTGTCTCCAAATACTTAACAAACCTTGTCAGTTCATCCTCACTATGTTGCCATAAAATATAAACATCATCCACAAATCGAACATAAAGCAGTAGATACTCACTCTACTGTTGATCATTACTACATACATTCATTTCTTTCCAATACGCCAACACTAAGTTGGTGTATGAGTTCGCACAAGGTGTGCCCATGGCCACACCTAGCTTTTGTCTATAGTATGTACCATTACATATAAAAACATTATTTTCAAGAATAAGTTGAACTTCCAAAATTAACTGGCTCATTCTCCCATCAAACACTTCCTTTTCTTTTAAAATTTCCCTAATCGCATTTAGGCCATAGTTATTACTAATAACAGTAAAGAGGTTGTTAACATCAAGGGTAACCATTAGTACATTTGTCATTATTTTATTTTCTACATCCTCCGATAACCTACTCAAAAAGTGTCTTGTGTCTTTTAGTATTCCTGGGTAACATTGCATCACTACTTTCAATTTGGTTTCCACCCATATAGACAAATGTTCTGTTATTCATCCCCTTCTTGAGACTATCGGTCTCATGGGTGGTGGTAAAACATTTTTGTGAGAACTAAAATAAGGTTAACATCAGATAGAACAGGTACTTTCCCTTGCAGGCACTGTAAGACTTGTTTCATGATCAGTCATAAGAATAGCTTTGTTCATCCTATAACTAAAAAGGAATATACTTTCAAATTATATGCAGACTGCCACACGGAAAATGTGATATATTTAGTGATATGTCAATCATGCCCTAGTTATTATGTGGGAAAAACTAACTGTAAATTGAAAACCAGGATACAACATCATTTGTATAGTATCAGACAAAAAGATGAACACAGTGCTCTATATGTGCATATTTCCAAGAATCCAGCACATACTTTTAAATTCATGGTAGTACAGGTCACTCACATGAGTAAGGGGGGGCATAGAGAACTTTACAGAATGTAATGAATTACACTGGATCATAGAGCTAGGAGCAGACCATCCACCATGGCTAAATACCTGTATACCTTTAAGACCAGCCCTAAGGAAAAGGAGGATAGTGAAATGATTGGAAGTTATATTTTTCAAAACGTATTTAAAGAGATCTCATGAATGTTGCCATATACTGTCTGATGAAGGGTTATCCTGAAAGCGCTTACAGTTTTATGATCATTTTATTTGTTTTTATGGAATAAAAGTTTGTGACAGCCTGTTTGGACTCGACTGTTTTCTTGGATTTACATTGTTTTTTGGCAAGCGAGTCCTTAAGGAGAGGAAGAGAGTTTTTTTATATTCATACATAAAACATGGGGGTGTGCGAACATATGAAACTGAAAGGGAGCATGAAACAACCAGGAACACATGAAACCTGAGAAAAATCAATGAAGCAGAATGATTAGCTGCTATGTCTTTACATAAGATAAAAAGTAAAACTAAAAGCATTTTTGTTAATTTTGTGTTCCTCCAAGCTAGTGCCTGGGGTGGCTCCCCTTTTACCCTCCTCTTCCAATACTGCTGTTGCCAGGAGATTGTCCACTGATAGATTGTAAAGCTAACCACGGAAATTGATTGAATTTGAAGTACTGTGGTTTTATTTGAATGCTGAAGGACCATATATTAACAGTGCTACCTGCTCTGTACTACTTATGTGAAATACATATATGTGCATTTAAAATTACCTCCCCAAAATGCCTGCCTTGAACACATCTCTTGAAATACTTGTCTGTCAGTCTTAGAATAAGTGGCAATAAATACATGCCTGCAACTATTTAACCCATCCTCTCTGTCTGTCCCTGGGATCCGTTAAAAATGGTGTAAACTTCTTGCTAAACCTACACGATTTAAGCATGTTAGCGCAATCAGCTACATCACTCGCATGCTACTCGTCAAGCATACACATTTATCAGCACCTTTATGTGGTCAGCAGAAGTGCTGGCAGCCATGAAAAAGTGCAGGAACGCTCAATCACACAAATGTGAACAAAAGGCAAACAGACTAAGTGACCGCTTATGGACAGCTTATGCAAAGTAAGGGCAAGCTGGTTAAAAGAATTAAGATGCAGTGGACTTTAAATGGGGAGAATGTACACAGAATAAATGGGATTATTGCAGAAATAAGTAAGAGTGGGTTAAATTGGGAAAATGTACTCAGATAATTCAGTCAAATGAGCTTATATCACAAAGAACATTTTTAACATTAATATTTCCATATTGATGTAATAATAATCAATCCTGTTCATAATTCTTGACCCAAGCACATAAATAAAAATGGACATGCTAACAAAGGATGTAAGAGGGACACAAAGCAACAGTATAACAAAGCAGAGTAAATGTAATATTAATGTTAATAAAATGCTGAGTTGAGGTAATAGCAAGGACAGTAGATACATTAGGGGATAATAGCTACATTAGGTGATATTTGCATATGCTACAGTTATTGAGTTTGAGATTCATATACAGGGAATTTATTTGTGCTAACTGTTGTAATCTCCAATAAATCATGTTTAAACAAGAAGAAATGAACCATACAGCTGTTGTGTCATGCACATCAAAAACAGACATTTTTACCATTTGTTGCCATTTGCAACCATAGAAAGGGGATATATTTACATTAAAACATTATGTTGATAATTTCATAGGTGTTTACTAGGCTAACAAACAAAATGGCCTTTTAAGCCTAGCCATGTATCCCAAATATCTGACTAGTTTTGGTACCATTGATAAGTGTAAGCAGGGGCTTAGGAGATGAAACATTTACAAGCAGGGGTTTGGGAGATAAACCATTTACAGCCTGCCTGTGTCCATTAGGGACATAGCTGCCAAACTAAGAATGAATTTCCTGTTCCCCATCCAATTTTCCAAGTTATACTTGAATTGGGTTAGGCAGGGACTCTACTTCACATGGATGAGGAGCCTGTTCCAGAGAAGGGGTAGTCTCTGGGATACATATTTGTCTCTCTAGCAGGTCCTATTTATATCACAGGCAAGGTTTAAGTCTTTAGAACTAGTAATTCTGGTACTGTTTGTTTTGCGGATATGCAGGAGGTCCTTCAGAGTGGGGTATGACAATGCTCTGTATGCCAGGCATAGATCTCCCCTCAACAGCCTGTAGGAGACAGAATACGGGGATAGGGCCTTGAGACAGTCTGCATAGGACATGTTACTTTTAGTGAAGAACCTCTGCAGACGATCCAGTTGTTGGATATGCCTGGTTACGTACATACCAAAGAGGGCATTGTAGTCAATGTGGTATTAGACAAGAGCATGTTGTATATTCATGTAAATGCTTAACAGTACTATAATAACCCTTAAAATACATAAGTGACAAATAAAAACATAGATCTGATGACATTTCATTAGTTCAAGGTCTCAGTTTGTAAATGGTGTGCATGAGCTGCATCATTATAGTGTGCATGCCTACATGGAATTACAGTGAATGCTGCCATAACAGCAAGTAAATAACATAAACACATAAGAAAGTGTCATAACACAGGCTTAATTGTACTTTGATGCTCTTGTAGCATGCCATACATTAAGGAATATTATTTAAACTCTCATGTCCTATAAGCTCTACAGTGTGATGAAAAAAGTTACAGTAATACATAAATGTTTGGATGATGACATGCAATACAGAGCATTATTATTTGGAAAATAAGTAATGTTTGTGAGCAATCAATGACATAATCAACATTTTCATCTTGACAGACTCGAACACATGCTAGGACAGATATCAGAAAGCTGCATATCACCACTGATGCTACAGAAATAAGCATATGGCTTGTGTCATGAAGGGTTTACAGCACTTTCCTAATGTAATGGGTATGGATCCCCTACCTGTGAGCATGAGGCCTTAAAAATGTGGCCCTCTGACTGTGCCATAACTACTTTCTTTGCCTAATCTACTCCTGTCTGACAGAGTTTTCTGTCAGACAGATGTTACCAGATTCAGAATCCTGTCTATAATACTACACACTCTACAGAGTTGTATATTGACTGTGTCTGCCACAGGAGATATAAATAGAGCCTTCCACAAATAACTGAAATTAATGTGTGAAGTAAGAAAGGACTTCTGATAATTTGTACAATATTAATTTGTCAGAATGATGAAAATAAGATACCTTTTCATAGGTTCATAAGTTAGTACTAGGCTAACTGCCCTTGCGAGCCATTGTAAGCCTAGCCAATTATCCCTTGTGAGACTCAAACCCTGCACCTTGTGTTTGTAAGGCAAACACCTTAACCATTAGGCCACCCTCCCAACCATTAACATTCACACAACTGTAAGCAGTCCAGTATCAATGTTTTTTAGCCAAGAAAGCTGTTTCCATTATTTTCTACACACAGTTTCAGAACTGAACTGCAATCTATCTGTGTAGATATGCTGTAGGAGTTAGTACTTAAATGTATATGCCACAGAAGCAATCACACTATGACATTCCCAGAACAACTGTTTCACTGCCATGAAATCACAAATGTGTTTATATTTGTCTGTTCAATGTAAAAATGGACAATAATAACTTAAGGCAACGGTGTTTTTGTATTGACAGTACATTCATAAAATGCTTCCCTTTGCTGGAATTGAACAGCAAGCTATGTAAGTCCACTGACTAATGAAATGTGTATGAATTACATGCACCTCAGTGGAAATCTTAACACAACTGTGAAACTCCACCTATATGAAGTCATTAAATGATATGATCGTGTTGCAATCAATCTGTATGGGATAAAAGAGATGGTAAGGCTTCTCCCACTATAAGTGTACCTATTATAATCATGGTGGATGCTATTCATGCATAACAGTATAAGAACACAGAATGCTTACAGTCACTCAATGCAGGTTTTGAACATATGACTGTGACACCTGAAGCCACATGATATTCTGAAGAAGGAATGAACCACAGTATAATTGTTGCAACTATTGTGAGATATTTGGGTATTTACAAGCATTACATCATGTTATTGCTATGAGGGATATTTGTGTCTGTAATTTGTTTAAAAGTCTGCTTCTATATGTCTGTTTGTCACATGAAATTACCCAATGCTAGTTATACACGCGCACACATGATGTGAAATGCTGTCATCACTCTGGAGGTAGAATGAGAATCATACACAATATGTAGATAATCATGGGCTCACACACATCACATGCCTTACTGAGGCAACAACATACAGAACATTGTCTCATTTCCTCATGTCAGAGTAGAAGGCTTACTAGAACTGTTATTAAAGGAAAATGTAATCACCCATCATAATCAGTCTAAAAGAAAGCATTTCTACATGAAAAATTATCATAACTTTTTTAAGAGGAATCACCATCTATACATGTACATCAGATATGCATGTGACAACATTGTTAGTGACATGTACATTCACAGTCATATTGACACCACTCAGTAAAAGCAGTAGTAGATGGATTTAAACTAACTACCTAATATCACAAGCTTGAGAATATTGGCTGAATCACAAATGCCACAACTAATGCTCCTTTGAATGAATGATATCACCAATGTTTAGTAGTTGGATATTTCTGCTAAAAAGTGGTGGAAAAGCACAATAACACTGTACAGCTACACACCATATATGTATTTCTAGCCTTTTATGCACAGTATGAAAGAGAAACTCACAGAAGGCAATTACTGCTGGATTCAAACCACTTGCCTATCTAGTTTCACATTATAGAGAGCACAGTATCAACAGACAGTGCATAGTGCAGTTTGAAAGCACAATGTAATCATTGCATTTCTAAAATGGGTTTTGCTCGGGGATACTAGAAATGCATAGGATAGCCATCTGCCACTGAAAATATGTCTCTGCTAAGGGGAAGTGTACATAAGGGGTGTTGTCACTAAGCCAATTGTACATGACAGTACCCACAGTCACACTGTTTAAGCAATGTTGGATTCAAACCACATGCCTATCAAGTTACACCATGTAGAGAACACAGTATTAACTGCAAGCACCACAGGAGAAGTCTGACTGTTATAGTGAGAGAGTGCACTTATGAAAGGATGACCTCATCAGTGTGTTGCAGAGAAGATGTTTGTAATAAAGGTGTGCTAATGAGATGGGAGAGTCCTCTCCCAGTGTAAATCTTTCTCCTGAGTGGAAGTAGATATAGCATGTCTGTTGATGAAGTTACACATACCTGACACTTAAGCTACACACACAAGTTCACCATTGTGAGATTTGAACCTCCTACCTATGTAGTTACACAATCTAGAGAACACAGTGTGAATTGCAAGTACCAAATTAGAAGCCTGAGTTTTAAGGAAGAGAGTGTGCTTTTAACAGGATGATCTCAGCAGTGTGTTGCAGAAAAGATGTTGGTGTTACAAGTGGGATAAAGTACAGAGGGAGCTGTCTACAAAATTATTTTTTTTCTTGTAAGTGGAAGTGCCCACAGCACCTTTGTTGTTGAAACTTTACTTACCTGACACTAAACCGACACACAAAAGTTCACCATTGTCAAATTAGAGCCACCTACCTAACTAGTTAATCTACAGTATACAGCATGAATCACAAACGCCACAGGAGAAGTCTGATTTTTAAGGGGAGCGAGTGCACTTTTCACAGGATGATCTCATCAGTGTGCTACAGAGAGAATATGTCAGTGTTAAAAGTGGGATAAAGTACAGAGGGAGCTGTGTCTAAGGCTATTTTTTGTCTCCTGACTGGAAGTAGACTTAGCACATCTGTTGATGATGCTTTACTTAATTGACATTAGAACCACATGCACACAAGTTCACCAGTGTCAGATTTGAATCACCTAACTAACTAATTACACAATTCAGAGAACACTGTATAAATTGTAAGCATGACAGGAGAAGTCTGACTTTAAAGATGTGAAATAGCCCAACTTTAAGTATTAACATATCACTGTTTTGAATAACAGCTAGTATGCACCAAGGTTTTGTGTCAAATGCATGTGGCTGAACAGGCTGAAGTAACAGCACTGTGTTTGTGAAGAGAAGTCTCTTAGTGCATTCTGTCTTGCATCTGACAACAACTAGAAGATCCATTCACCACATCTGCCTTGCTCTAATAGTAAGTTCTTAGATTATAGTAATTATCTTAGATTCAGTCACAAATATAGTAAAGCTTAGTTTAGATATTTTTCTTTATTAATTTGAGACTGTCCTGCAATGCTGTTTTAAATATGTCATGTGGTTTTGAACTCTGATGTCACTGTGAATATATATTTATTATTATTTATTATTTATTATTAAATATATTTAAACCTTTCACTGTGGGTGATCTGTGTAGAGATATTTAAGTTTTGACAGTACTTGCATATTTATTTGGTGACACTTTGTGGGCCATTCCTAATAGCCTTGCTCTTGGTCAAACTACCATTTGTGTTAATATTAATATTACACAGTAAGATTGAACACCCTTTGTTAAGGGCCTTAAGGTAGCTGGCAGGTGTGATTGATGGCAGTAAAAACTAACTTGTAGTCTGGGTAGAAGGGGTCATAGATACTAAACCTGTGCCAGACTTTCCCAGGTGTGTGTGTGTGTGTGTGTGTGTGTGTGTGTGTGTGTGTGTGTGTGTGTGTGTGTGTCAGCTACTTGGGCAGGGACATGAAGCACTGGCTGGACAGAGAGGGTGCTGGAGGTCTTGGCTTGGCCACTCAGCTGAGATCTCAACTCTATAGCTGCACCAGTGGGGAGTCTTATTGGGGATCTGGAGGAAGAGTGAGAAACCAGCCCTAGATTGACTATGAGTTATTTATTTATTTACATTTGTTGACAGGGAGTGTCCGACTGCATGTAGGTCCATTTTCAGTGGAGGCCCGGGGAGAAAAGCTCCACAGTTAAAATATACAGACAGTAGTTACATTGGATTTACATAGCAATTAACAATTTGATCAACATAGCAATTAACAATTACAAACATAGTTACAGATGAAGAACATAGTACATCAGTAGACAACTAGAATCTTTATCATCTGCAAAGTACATAACAGACATTAACAATTGTTATAATAAGAAGTTCCTGCTGTACAATAAGTAGTTAGGCTTATGAGCATCTGAGCTTGCTATAACCAAGGTAGTTAGTGGGGTGGAAAGAAAGGCTTCTGTGTGCTCTTAAAGGAAATTGCACTTGATGCAGAAAACTGCATCTGAAAATACTATCTGTGTACCTGTCATCCTCCCAATGTACATCCCCCACGTACTAGTGGTGAGGATTGAGGCTCCTTGATTACTGGTTCAGTGGTGGGTCGTCACAACAACTATATACTGCCATTCATATACTTTGCATTACTGTGAGTGACATGTACCTTTTTCACAATATGGTGTTTCAATCACAGTCACAATTGTAAAACAGTGGATTATCAAACAAGCATTTCTGATAGTTTATCTCAGGATGATTGTATGCAAATAGTAATCATTTATTGTGTTACTGTCAGTTGTATTGGCTCATGCTTGCACAATGTGTATTGACAATACAGACACTTCCAAAATATGACAGTGTACTGTTGAATAACACTGATCGATTATGCGTGAAAAGTTTATACATCATTGCAGTGCAGACATACATTAACTGAATGAATTAACTGAGTCAACATCACAGTGAAGTCCAGATACCTTGGTTACAAAATTCCACTAACACATACAGAAGTTGTACATCCTACTCACATAATTCTTTGTTGTAGTTTTTTACTCTGTCTCCCTAAAGTACACCACTGGCAAGCTGATTTGCACAGCTGAAGGCAAAGTACTAACACATCCATAATCACATCTTGAGATGCTGAACTTAGGGAATTAGCAGTAGTCTATGGTTTTCCATGCCGACCTTGTGTTAATAAACAGCATATTCATAAAATCACATCTGGATCTGATAGAATGCACAACAAATATGTGTTATGATCATGTTTCATGCATCACGATTTACAAATTTGTCATGAGAGTTGTAGTCCCTCACTCCTATGTACAATACAGGTATATTCTGAAATACATGGGGACCAAGCATGTTATTACTGGTGGAAACATGGCTTGTTGAAACAGTATTGAATCAAGGAGGTTTATTTGATGACACAGGATGAGTGGGAACAGGGGGGTATTTGGAGACAGGGATGCATATACATACTATGAGATTAGTTTATGATTATTCATTTATACATATATTTATGTTATGTTGTGCTAGACTGCATTTTATGACCTATATAAATTTACAAACTATGAAACCAGATAAGACAAGTGATACAGGAAGGCACAGGAGTCCAGGAATAAGCTCAGAGGTCCAAAAATATAGTTTCTTCTTAACGCAAATTTTATTGAAAAGTAAATCACAGCGTTTTTGCTACTAACAACTGTTGTAGCTTCTACAGAGAGCAAACTGTAGAAACTACAACAGTTGTTAGTAGCGAAAACGCTGTGATTTACTTTTCAATAAAATTTGCGTTAAGAAGAAACTATATTTTTGGACCTCTGAGCTTATTCCTGGACTCATGTGCCTTCCTGTATCGCATGACCTATATAAATTTGCAAAATCAAATATATGGCTTTTCCTAATGCCTGCAATTGTCAACGATTCTCCAGATATTCTCAAGGGTAGGGGTGACAACAAGCATTAACATGCAGAAAAATGTACATCCTTTAAAACTCTGCACACTTCAGATGTATTGCTGTGTACAATAAGTGTTTCCAATATAAATGAAGATGTAGGAGAGTGGAGATATGAGCACATAAGGAGGATACTGTTGTTTGGCAACATATGCAGCACATACTTGCATACTAATAATATGTGAAAACATTAAATAAATGTATGATATACTTCTGTATTTGAACCTTTGACAATATAACATACAAAATGTATAGAGAGGAGGATTATCTTAGCTCAGTACATAGGAACTCAAGAAATCTTAATTTTAAATGACATATTTAAAGGGACAATAATAGACTGAAACAAGGGAAAATGTAGACATTAGCCTTTATTATAATAAGGACAGTTGTAACATCCCATAAGATGTATGCATCTATTAACTTAATACATATATTACATGAACTGTCTCACAATAGTACTGTCAGCCTGTATTTGTAGACTGCAGCATGACTAAGCACATTTCATAGGTTCATAGGTTCATAGGTTCATACTAGGCTATCTGCCCAAGGGCATTTACAAGCCTAGCCCATAGTTTTGTGGCTTACGCCACCCCTTTAGTATGGGGAACTATACCCATTATTTTGCTGTGCCTCTGTCGAGCAGTGACACTGAGGTAATCCCTGGGGTATATCTGCGATCTCCCATCCATTGGTCAAGATTTCTCTTGAACAAGGCCAGCGAGGTGGTCTGCCTCACATATACCGGGATTTTGTTCCACAGCATAGGGAGTCTTTGGGTGATGAATCTATCCCTCCAGCATGTCCTATTAATAGCCGTGTCGAGGTTTAAGTCTCCGCCCTTGTGGCTCTGATGGATCTAGATTTTTGAGGAGAAGCATGTTGATCAAATCAGGGTTCGACATGGCCTAGTATGATAGGCAAAGGTCACCTGTGAGCGAGCGGTGGCGACTGAATAGAGCTGGAGTTCTTTCAGTCGGGCAGCATAGGACAGATTTTTGAGACCCTTTATCCTTTTGGTGAGGAACTTTTGTGGCCTCTCCAGCTGCTGCAAGTGTCGGGTCAGATACATTCCGAATGGGGCATTGTACTCAATCATTGGTCTGATGAGTGATGAGTAGGGAGACAATGACCTCCCTTGATCTAGATGAGAATCCCTTCATGATAAGGTGGGCAATGTAGAAGGTCTTCCTAACTACTTTAGCTACATGGGTGTCGAATGACAGACTACTATCAACCTGGGTCCCCAGGTCCCTGATAACTTCTTCTGTGCTCAGTGGATTGCCACCTATTTGGTAGCTAGGGGTAACCTTGTTTTTCTCGAAGGGTATGACTATGCATTTTTTGGCATTTAACTTTAGGCCATGGCTCTGGCACCAGTTATCCGTTTCTGTGAGACCCTTCTGAAGGATATCTGTGTCAGATGTGTTTTCTACTATGGCCCAGTTTGCAATCATCTGCAAACTTTGTCAGCCATAACCCTCCTGTGTTTGCTTGTACTTGAGAAGTAGATGCCAAACAAGAGTGGGCCTAGGACTGAGCCCTGTGGGACACCACTTGTGACAGGCTTTGAGTCTGACATGGCGCCAGCAACTCTGACCCTGTGGGTTCTGTCACTCAGCCAGTTTGCAACCCATCTTGTGATGTATGGGTTAATATTTAAGCTGATGAGTTTTTCAATGATACCCGAGTGGGGTATTGTATCGAAGGCCTTCGCCAGATCGAGGTAGGCTGTATGGACTGCCTTTCCCTCATCAATGGCTTTGGTGACTGTTTGAAAAAGTCAACCAAGTTTAAAAGGCATGATCTGCCTTTGACAAAGCCAAACTGGGTTGGATCCAAAGTCTGCAAATTCCCTATGTCTTTATTTATGAGGTCCATTATGATCCTCTCCATGGCTTTGCAGATAAGGCTTGTCAAGCTAATGGGCGGTAATTTCCAGGGTCGGTGGAGGCACCGCCTTTGTGAAGTGGGACCACAGTTGCAGTGCGCCACTCCTGGAGTGCGTATCCAGAGGTAAGGCTCTGATTAAACAGCTGTCCTAGCTGTGGGTTTAATTCCTCATTGAGTTCGTGGAGCACACAGCCGGGGACACCATCAGGTCCCATGGATGCTGTGTTTTTTGCTTTGGAGAGAGCAGTTCTCACTTGGGCATTGGAGATGTTTGGGGGGCTGCAATCATTTGGTATAGATATCTCTCCTTTTGGGGGGGGGGAGTTTGCACTGAACCTGTCAGCCAGTATGTTGGCAATGTCCGTAGGATCAGTAATCTTCACATCATTTTGAACTAGTTCTGAGCATATCTGGGAGTTTCCTCCCAGGTTTCTAACATAGCTAAAGAAGGCCTTATGATTGTCTTTTGAGTCTTTAGCTATTTTTCTCTCAAAATTTGCTTTGGATGATTTTATGAGAGCTCTTAGTTTTTTACTTATAGTGATCAAGGGTGTCTTACCTTTTAAGGATTTTGCTCTATCTTGTAGTAGCTTCCTCCTTTTGTTGTAGAGTTTGTTTATGGCTGGGGTCCACCAGACTGGACGCTTGCCTTTGGTACAGAGAGTCTTTGTTTTGCTTGGGATTGCCTTATCCATGCAGTCCTGCAGGTGCTGGTAGAAGGCATTTGTAAGTGATTCAGCGGCATGTGTACTGTTTTCCGCTCGGGGCCTTAAAGGAGACCACACTAGTCTTTAGAAGTGTGTAGTCGGCTTTTGACAAGTTCTTTACTGTGGGCTTTTTTATCTCAGGTGGGGTGGGATGAGGACCTCCAGCGAGATTAGTTTGTGATCTGATCTCACCAGTGAGGGGTATACTTCCGGTGTTGAACATTGTGCTCCCATGTTCGTGATGATGAGGTCAAGTATGTTATCTCCTCTTGTGGGGATGGTAACTAGTTGTTCCATGGCATTTGAGTTTATGAATTCCAGGAACTTTTGGGCTAGGGTGTTTGGGCTTGAGTAGTGTTCCCAGTCTATATTAGGGTAGTTGAAGTCACCTAGTATGATGGTGTTTGGTGATACATTTATCCCCTCTAGTGTTTTCAGGAAGGCCATGTGAGGTTCCTGAGTTTGTGAGGGTGGCCTGTAACATGCTACAATTTGCAGAGCAGTCTTGCCTATGGTTAATTGCACCTGGATGGTCTCCGATGCATCGTGCGTTGCAACCAGTCTTGAGGTGTGGGAGTCCTTGATGAATATGGATACACCCTCCTTTCTTGGTATTGTCCGGATTTTGGGGCGGAGCATGATATGAGGTAAAACCTGATAGTGCTGGGGTGCTCTCAGGAGCCTTGAACCAGGTTTCTGTCACAGCACAGACATCGATGTTCTCCATACTGAGAAGGGCCTCGAGTGCGTGCATTTTGAGATTCAGACTTCTGGCATTGAGCAGCATTACCCTTAGTCTTTTTCCTTTTTTGTGTTCTAGGTTGGTAGGTTTAGAATTTGAGCCTTGCCTAAAAAAGGCACTATGGGGTGGCAAGAGCCTTTGCCAATATCCGGAATCCCAGGGGTGACAGGTGCAAGCCGTCCCTTGCGAAGCAGCGTGGCTTGTCCAGCATGTCATCCCAGGCAGACAGACACTGGATTCCCTTTGAATGACACCAGTGTTTAAGCCAATTGTTAAAGCTGATCATCTTATCTCTGTATTGTGGCATCATTCTTGGTGAAGGTAGGATACTGCTCAAGGTCAGGGTCATACCTGCCTGGACTACATAATCAGAGAGCTCCTCGATGTCTCTTTTCATGTAGTCCAAGGAGGTACGTCTCAGGTCGTTTACACCAGCGTGGACAATGACTGAGTCGTATTTGTACCTGCTGTTGAGAGACCTGAGTGCTTGCGTTATGTGGCGGATTCTAGCACCCGACAGGCAGCTTACTGTGACCTTCTCCTTACTCAGTCTGGTGGCGGACGTCAGTGTGTCTGACTATGGAGTCACCAATGACTAGTGTGTCTGGCATTTTGTTTGGCCTTAAGGGCTGCGACTGTTTGACACTCTGACTGTGAGGTCTATGTGTTGCAGGTGATGTGTTCTGAGGTGGTGGTTGTTTGGGTGTCTGCTTTGGTGGCCTCTGCTGTTTTGGTAGATTTTTGATCAGAGCCTCTGAGTATGTCTTTGTGTGTTTATGTGTATGATTTGAGGTTGTGATGGTACTATGTGAGACTGGGTATATAGTGTGTGTGGTAACCTTCTCCTCCTGACTGGTCTTGCCAGTCCTATGTTGAGAGAGCTCAGCCTCCAGTTTGGCTGTATAGTTGCATCTCTCGCATGTATTTGTGTTTTGTGGGAGGAGGAGAGGGTTGTCTGTGTACATGAGGCAATTGTAACATTGCCTCAATATTCCCAGGTTCACCAGCTGAGCAGGAGAGGACACTAGCAACTGATCCCTCGACATGCTAGAAGGAATAGACAAAAAACTTTAAAAAATATTCCGGGGCGTGGATGACCGAGAAATGGGGGTTTGCCTTTTTGGGGTACTAACTATGACAAGAGCACCGTATCAAGGTAATAAGTACTGTAGGAGCAAGTGCTAGGCTTAACAGATAGAGAATAGTCTACTTGGAGTCAAGTAGAGATGATCTTTTTAGTTATAGTATACGCTGATTAGATCAGTAGTATAGTTCGAGGAAGGTAGCTTTAAGGGAAAATTTGAAGAGTGGAATTTAGGTAGCCCAAATAGTTTAAATCTGCTTAACCGGCGCTGCCCTAGTGTGCAACGGTAGCAGCTCCGCGCTAAATAGCTAATTTGCATGGTGTGAACCATGCTACTGTGGCTGAAATTAAAATTTTCAGCTTTTGCTATAACGTGAAATGACATTTACCATCACTCACCATTGGTACGTGATGCCAAGCTTTGTGCAAAAGCTGGGGACACAATGTGGAAAAGAGATTGGGAGACAGGGTAGAGACACAGGAGGAGATTTGCTTGTCGTCCATTTCTGCACATCTTTGTGTTGTGTTACTCTTTGGTTTGCCATCATAATTATTCAGGCAAGATCTGTACAAGACAGTGTTCTCAACAGGGAGTAAGCAGACTAATACATCAGCAGGCTAATGGAGTGTTATGAAAATGTGTAGCCAACACTTATACACAAAAGAGTTATACAAAACATTCAGTAACACTATGACATACATCTGGATTCAAACTTTAACTGTATCCCCCCAAAAAAAAATCTACAGACCTGAGTATTATCTAATCACACAACACAGGAAATGCTTCTTCCCTGAGTTCAATTCTGAAAACAGATTGAAGCAAAGGAAAATGTATGCATTAGTCTTCATTGCACTCATGACAAGTGTAAAATCCCATAATGTGTACATTACATCCAGTAGCATAATAAATATGTAAGCAAAAAGTGATGATACAGAAGTGGGAAGAGAGAGAGAGACATTGATACAGGAATAGAGACAAAGAATGTTGTATTTTTCTGGGCAATTTTTAACATGTTTTTTTTCTGATAATATGTCATGTTATGTACAGTCAAGTGTTTCCAACAGTTAACAAGCACTGGTCAAAAAGTAGAAACATGATAAAAACATAAGCAGGCTAATTGTGGGTTAATAAGATATGTAGACAACACACATAATAGTAATATGAATAAAATATTAAATATGACGTTCATATATTTCTGGATTTGAACCCTTGATACTATGCCATAAGCATTTTACACACATATGAATTATGTCAATACACCACACAGGAAATATTATAGCAATAACCCACGCCTGGGTGTGGGTAATGCTAAATTTACCCACGGTTGGCGTGGTTTGGTCGAGGCAAAGCCGAGGGACCAAACAAAGCCAACCGTGGTAAATTTAGCATTACCCACACCCAGAAGTGAGTTATTACTATATATGACATTATTTAAGAAAAGAAACTATTACTTTTCTTAAATAATGGCATAGTATAATGCCTGTTTACTGCCCTTCCGCAGATGTCTGGCATCGCGGCAGTTCTGATGTACTGCACCCGCGCAGTACATCAGAGTGTGAGCAAAAGCGGAGAAAGCAAGATCTCAGTTGCTTTTTAGTGTCTCGCTATGTTAAATGAGTTTAACATAGCGAGACAGTTTTAAAATAAGCAGCGGACATCTCCGTTGCTTATTTTAAAACTGTCTCGCTATGTTAAACTCATTTAACATAGCGAGACTCTAAAAAAGCAACGGAGATCTTGCTTTCTCCATTGCTTTTAAACATTGTCTCGCTATGTTAAATGGGTTTAACATAGCGAGAGCTTTTAAAATAAGCAACAGAGATCTCCGTTGCTTATTTTAAAGCTGTCTCGCTATGTTAAACCCATTTAACATAGCGAGACAGTTTAAAACGAGTTATACTAATGGAAAAAGTCCGGCGACGGACCTTTTTCCATTAGTATAACTCGATTTACAACGGGCACGCTGGCCAATCAGCGTGCACGTTTTGGGGGGGTCATGGTATAATACTTCATAACTTTAATTTTATTAGTTTGAAGAGACAGTCACAAAACAATGAGGCAAGAGAGAATGTAGGCATCAGCTGTCATCACAATAATGACAATTTTTATATTACAAAAGGTGTACATTACAGCCAGCAGCATAATAAATGAGCTAATGCAGAACAGAGATGTGTTATCTTAACATGTTATGTGACATGATTTACACATTTGTCATGAAACCAGGAATGTTTGGGCAGCATGCTTCCTAACAATATTTGCAGTTGGAACATCATGTAATGTGTACATTCAAATCTTCAGCTTGTTCAAGAGAATATTAACCTGACTGTACACAGAGCAATGAAGCTAAGCGCAGTAGCAAAAAGGGTAGTGCAGCTGAAGGCAAAAACTCACAAGATTTTGCCATAAACTGTGTACTACCACCCCTCACCCCCGTTACAGGTGCTGCGGAGCACCAGGCATTGTGCACATGCTAAGGATACAGACTAATGACACAGAAGGGGGAGAGACACAGATAGGGGGAGTTGGAATCAATGAGCAAATACATTATGATAGAATCAAGATAATGGTGGCAGAAAACAACATGTAGGCAACAGCTACATATAAAATAGTCTAATAAAAACAGTCAGTAACAGGTTGACACATTTCTGGATTAGAACCTTTGAAAGCATGCAAAATTCAATCCATACATTTGAAATTGATCTCAGCACACCACAACGGAAATTCTAATTCACACAGTTTAACCTCACATAATTGAAATGACACGGACAACTTACTGACCATAAAGAGTGAAAGAGAAGGAGAGAAGAATACCAAATGTTTTGTTTAAGGGACATTTAGGACCATTTTTTGGTGTGTTACTTTTAGGCATTTCCTCCTTATTACTCTATCATGCTCTGTACAATAAACTGTTTGCTAAAGCGATCAAGAAGGAGAGTAGAAACAAGACTAAGACATAAGCAGGACAAGGGTGTTTGCTAGGTTTCCTTGTTAAGGATGAAATGTTTTTTACAAATGCTTTTTTGCTGCCCTGTTTAAATGCTGTGTTCATCAAATGTTGTAACGGGAGATAAATACAGACATGTGCAGTTAAACATATGACAATTTTGATACTAGGGCCCTTCTTCATTATGTCTTATACCAACCCTCTCAGCTTCTGATAGGAGACAAAATTGCTACTTTTACTAATACTGCTCTCAGAGGGTAAGTCTGCACTAGCAGTCGGGATAGAGCTACCTGACAAAGGTGCAGCAGGAGCAGGTAGGGCAGGAGGTGTGGAGGCAATGCTGACAAGTTGTGATCCAGATGTGCTGGGTGTCTGTGCTGCCACAGGGGGTGTCGCTGTAACCACCAGTGGAGGTATGGCAGGCTGAACTGCAGTGGTCAGTCTAGCTCCATGTCCTGATGGTCATTTTGTTTTCAGCAGCAATGTATTACAAAAAATTAATATATATTAAAAAAACAGAGAGATGGGGTGAGGGAGACAAAAAAAGACAAAATTAGAAAAAAAATGGCATGTCAGATTGTTTTATTACTGCAATACATAAACAAATATGAGAAATACATATGTATACCTTTGCCACATCCAGATGCGATGGGAAAGTGTTATTATGTCATAAAATGAATCAATCACGATGCTATGATATGACAACCACCAACATTTATCTGACTATGCCATATTGGATATATGCTTTCAAAGTTACAATTACATTTACAAAAACTGAATTGTTAATGTCATGCAGTATTGCAGTTAATATTTTATAAATTTGATCTTGTAATGAAACCTAATGTCTGTTTCTGGGTATTGAACCCATATACAATTAAGCTGTGTACTCACTGCCTATTGCAAGCACCAAGAGTTGTAGGAACAGGCAAGTATGCTTGATAAACGTTTAGGTATGCCTGCTCAAGATGATATAGAGTGATGGACAAAAATACTTTTCCACCTTGCTTTCAGACCTGATACATTCTTACCCCATGCCTCTCTGAAGTGATGTGCCTCATGGTTTTCTGCTATCTCTTCTGCAGCTTTATGGTAGAGAAAAGAAAAAAAATGATATGAAAGCATAATGACTAACTGTCTTTGCTGGCTAATCAATGCTATATCACAGACTATTGAGGGGCTACTATACTTAAAGAACTGAGGGGAGTTTGCAGTCTTAAATTCATTTTCCCATTGGGTCAAGAGGTCCTGCTTGCACATCTCCATGCCACTTTAATGGTGATGACATTGCTCCCCAGAGTGTGTAATGCCAATTGCACTGAAGACATCCTTAACCAAGTTATTCCATGACTCAGCCTTATACTGAGACCCAGTATAATTCCCCTACAGCAGCAGCCTCCTGCTGTAGCATTTGACGAGGAGTGCCACAAAAATCCTGGACTCGCAACCGAGTACAGCTCTAGTTTCTTCAGTCGAGCTGCATAGGGCATCTGTTTGAGGCCAGTGATCCTCTTGGTGAGGTACTTCTGTGGTCTTTCCAGCTGTTGCAGGTGTCTTGTAAGGTACATCCCAAATGGGGCGTTGTACTATATGATGGGTCTGATGAGTAATGAGTAGAGGGGCACAATGACCACTTTTGATCTGGATGCGAACCCTTTTGTGATTAGGTGGGCCACGTAGAAGGATTTTCTAACCACTTTGGCAATGTGATTATCAAAGGTGAGATTACTATCTACTTGGGTCCCCAGATCCCTTATCACGTCTTCCATATTTAGGGGACTACCACCTATGTGATAGTTTGTGGGTACTTTGTTTTTTTCCAAAGGGGATGACTATGCACTTTTTGGCATTTAGCTTGAGGCCATGATTTTGACACCAGGTATCCATCTCAGTGAGACCCTTTTGGAGGATGTCTGTGTCAGCTGGAGAGTCAATTATAGCCCCTAGTTTGCAGTCGTCTGTGAACTTGGTCAGCCATAGTCCTCCTGTGCTTGCCTGTACCTCTGAGAAGTATATGCCGAACAGGAGGGGTCCTAGGACTGAGCCCTGGGGAATGCCACTTGTAACCGGTTTAGAGTCGGACGTAGCTCCCGCAACTCTCGCCATGTGAGTTCTGTCCATGAGCCAGTTGGCAACCCATCTTGTGATGTAGGGGTTTATGTTCAGGCTGGTGAGCTTGTCTATAATACCAGAATGGGGAATGGTGTTGAAGGCCTTAACAAGGTCTAGGTAGGCTGTGTGTACCACCTTTCCCTTGTCTATAGCCTTGGTAACTGTCTCAAAGAAGTCCACCAGGTTTAGGAGGCATGATCTGCCCTTAACAAAGTCGAATTTGGTAGGGTCCAGTGTTTGGAGGTTCCCAGTGTCTCTTTTAATGAGTTCCATGATGATGCGCTCCATAGCCTTATAGACCAAGCTAGTCAGGCTTATAGGGTGAGAGTTCCCGGTGATAGTTCTCCATAGCCTTGCAGACCAAGCTAGTCAGGCTTATAGGGTGATAGTTCCTGGGGTCTGTTGTGGCTCCACCTTTGTGGAGTGGAATAACTGTTGCTGTGCGCCACTCTATGGGCATGTAGCCTGTGGAGAGGCTGAGTTTGAACAGTGTGTTTAGGTGAGGGGTTAGTTCGTCTTTGAGCTCATGTAGGATGCAGCCTGGGACACCATCCGGTCCCATTGATGCTGTGTTTTTGGCTTTGGAGAGGGCTGTTTTAACCTGAGTGTCTGTGATTTCAGGGACTTTACATTCTTCTGGTATGGTTATGGGCCCTTTTGGGGGTGAGAGGGGGGTGAAGTTTGCGCTGAACCTGTCTGCCAGGATGTTGGTGATATTGGCTGGTTCAGTATATTTTGTGCCATTCTGCACTAAATCCGAGCAGATCTGAGCATTGCCACTTAGATTCTTGACATAGCTAAAGAATGCCTTGTGGTTATCTTTGGAGTCCTTGGCAATCTTTCTTTCAAAGCTCACCTTGGATGATTTTATGAGGGATCATAGTTTCTTGCTGATACTGATCAGGGATGTCTTCCCTTCTTGGGATTTTACTCTTTCTGTACTAGTTTCCCCTTCTATTGTATAGCTTGTTTATAGCAGGAGTCCACCAGACTGGTTTCCTTTTCTTGGAGTAGTGAGTCTTGGTTTTGGTTGGGATGGCATGATCCATGCATTCTTGTAGGTGCCTGTAGAATGCATTAGTAAAGGATGTTGCAGCTTGGACAGCATTATCCTTCGGCATAGGGGCTTTGAAACTTTACACCTTGGTCTTAAGTAACGTGAAGTTTGCTTTTGAAAAGTTTTTCATGGTGGCTTTCTTGTCCGGGGGTGGGGGCGTAATGTGGATATCCAAAGTGATTTGTTTATGGTCAGATCTAACCAGCAAGGGGTTGACCTCCGGTGTGGAACACTGGTCGCCCATGTTGGTGATGACCAGGTCCAATACGTTGTCACCTCTGGTGGGAGTATTGACCAGTTGAACCAGGGTGTTTGAGATTATAAATTCTAGGAAATGTTGGGCAAGGGAGTTACTACTTGAGTAGTCCTCCCAGTTAATGTTAGGGTGTTTAGTAGGACCTTTATGTTTCCCAGTGTTTCCAGAAATGCTGAATGGGGGTCCTGGGACATGGTAGGTGATCTGTAGCAAGCTACAATTTGAATTGCAGTTTTGCCCATTGTTAGTTGCACGTGGATGATCTCTGAAGCATTGTGCTGTGCCACTAACCTGGAGGTGTGGTTATCCTTGATGAATATGGGTACGCCCCCGCCTTTTGTATTTCGGTTTGGGTTCTGTGGCCGAAATGTATGGTATGAGTTGTAGCCTGGTAGTGCTGGGGTGCTCTCTGGAGCCTTAAACCAGGTTTCTGTTACTGCACATATATCGATTTTCTCCATACTGAGGAGTTCCTCAAGTGCGTGCATTTTGAGGTTTAGACTTCTGGCATTGAGTAGCATTACCCTCAGTTTTTTGTTACTTGTGCTATTTACAGTGGTGGGTTTGTCTTTTGAGCCTTGCCTAAAAAAGGCACTATGGGGGTGGCAAGAGCCTTGGCCAGTATTTGAAAGCCTAAGGGTGACAGGTGCAAACCGTCTCTAGTGAAACAGTGTGGCTTGTCGAGCATGTCATCCCAGGTGGACAGACACTGGATTCCCTTTGAATGACACCAGAAACTTAGCCAATTGTTGAAATCAAGATTTTTTTCTTTATAACGTGGTATCATTCTTGGTGAGGGCAGGATGCTACTCAGGGTCAGGGTCATACCAGCCTGGGCTACGTGATTAGAGAGCAGAGAATCAAGTTATCATCCAGGAACTAAATCAACATGGTTCACTCCTCTTAGAGGCAGAGTTGACAAGTCCCGCCATGACTGTATGTGGGAGCAGGTGGTCAACGATGTAAATGCTATAGGAGGCCATGGCAGTATCTATCAGAAAATCAGACATAGAGAAAGTGACATAATAACACACATGAAACATAGGGTAAATGCAATTGCCACAGAACGTATGGCTATGGAGAGTGGTTCTGCTACCAAACCACCACTGACTGGAACAGAGGAGTTCTTGTCCACTGTCAAGAAATCCAGACAGTTCAGCAGAGGGTTCACACAGAATCACTGATGTTGTTGCTATTACTGAGGTCAATCCTCAAATGTGTCTACTGCGGAACTTCCAGGTATGCAATATAATTAAATAATTGTCATTGCAGATACATATATATATATATATATTATATATATATATATATATATATATGTATATATATATATATATATATATATATATATATATATATATGTATATATATATATATATATATATATATATGTATATGTGTATATATATATATATATATATATATATATATATATATATATGTGTGTATACATATACAGCCAGCAAGAAGGGTGGGGTTGAAGAGACACTAAGAGAGAGAGAGAGAGAGAGAGAGAGAGGGGAATGCAGGGGGAATTAAACTGGACAGTAGACTTTAGTAATAGATGCTTCTTATTCTGTAGGTGTAAAAGTGATTGTTTTCTGTTTTTTGTGTTATTTGCAATGTCATGATCATCACACTTGTTTCATCTCCCGAGTTATATGTAGGCATATCAGGCTCTGAATTTGCATGACTATCTGGACACGGTAAGGACATATTTTTTGTTATTATTCAACTACCCCACCATTAACTGGGAAAACTACTCATGTATCAACTCCTTCGCTCAACGCTTTCTGGAATTCATAAACTCCAATGCCCTGGATCAACTTATCCACACCCCCACCAGGGTCAACAATATCCTAGTTCTACTCATTACCAACATGAGTGACTGGTGTTCCGCACCTGAAGTCAACGCCTCATTGGTCCGATCCGACCATAAGCTAATCACCCAAGATATCCACATCCTGCCCCCACCCCCCATTAAGGAAACCACGGTAAAAAAAATTTCCAAAGCCAACTTCATGCTTCTTAAGACAGAAGTGATGAACTTCATGACACCCATGCAGATGGACAATACAGTTACGACTACTGAATCCTACACAATTGCACTTTATAAGCACTTACACAAGTGCATGGATCGTGCTATCCCAAACAGAACCAAGATGCTATCCTCCAAAAAAAGGAAGCCAATCTGGTGGTCCCATGCCATAAACAAACTGTACAACAGAAGGAAGAAACTGTCGCAAAACAGAGTAAAATCCCATGAGTGGAGAGCTCCCTGATCGGCCTCAGTAAGAAGCTGCGATCCCCGATAAAATCCTTCAAAGCTAGTTACAAAAACAAAATCGCCACTGATTCTAAAGACAACCACAAAGCATTCTATAGCTATGTCAAGAATCTCAATGGCAACACTCAGATCTGCTCTGAGTAACAGCACAATGGCACTAAATATACAGACCCAACTGATATTGCCAACATCCTGGCAGATAGGTTCAGTGCTAACCTTACCCCCCTCTCACCCCCTAAAGGGCCCATCTCTATACCGG
Source organism: Protopterus annectens (assembly GCF_019279795.1). NCBI lineage: Eukaryota > Metazoa > Chordata > Ceratodontiformes > Protopteridae > Protopterus > Protopterus annectens. Next base: position 1,083,587,033 of record NC_056744.1, on the reverse strand, counting down.
AAGAATGCAAAGTTCCTGTAATCATGGCTGCACAGGTAAAAAACACACTCTCCAAAGCCAAGAACACAGCATCCATGGGACCAGACAACATCCCAGGCTGCATTCTACATGAACTACAGAATGAACTGGCACCCCACCTAAGTACCATGTTCAATCATAGCCTCACCTCAGGCTTTGTGCCCGCTGAATGGCGCACAGCGACAGTTATCCCACTCCACAAGGGAGGAGCCACCACGGACTCTGGGAACTACCGCCCCATAAGCCTGATGAGTCTGGTCTGTAAGGCCATGGAACGTATCATCATGGAACTTATAAACAAAGACATTGGTAATCTCCAAACTCTGGACCCCACCCAGTTCGGGTTTGTAAAAGGCAGATTATGTCTCCTAAACCTGATAGACTTCTTTGAAGCAGTCACCAAAGCCATAGATGAGGGTAAGGTGGTTCACACAGCCTGTCTAAATCTTACCAAGGCTTTTGACACCATCCCCCACTCTGGAATTATAGATAAACTCACTAAACTAGGTATAAATCCCTATGTCACAAGATGGGTTGCCAACTGTCTCACTGACAGAATTCACACTGTGAAAGTAGCAGACTCCAATCCGACTTCAGACCAGTGACAAGTGGAGTACCACAGGGTTCAGTCCTGGGTCCTCTCCTGTTTGGTATCTACTTCTCTGAAGTACAGGCTAACACAGAAGGTCTTTGGCTAATGAAGTTTGCAGATGACTGCAAACTAGGAGCCATAATCGAAACTCCTAACAATGTGGACATCCTGCAAAAGGGCCTCACTGAGACAGATGCCTGGTGTCAAAGCCATGGCCTCAAGCTCAATGCCAAAAAGTGCATTGTCATCGCCTTTGGTAAAAACTCTGTACCCATGAACTACAACAGAGGGGGTAGTATACTTAACATCGAAAGTGTGATAAGAGACCTTGGGACACAGGTGGACAGTGGTCTCTACTTTGATAATCACATTGCCACAGTAGTCAGGAAATCCTTCTACGTGGCACACCTCATCACAAAAGGTTTCTCATCCAGAAAAAAAGAGGTCATTGTTCCCCTCTACTCATCACTCATTAGACCCATTATAGAGTACAACGTCCCTTTTGGTATGTACCTCACAAGACATCTACAACAACTAGAAAGGCCACAGAAATACCTAACAAAGAGGATTACTGGCCTCAAACAGATGCCAGCCTTACTCCGTCACATATCGCCTACTTAAAGGTGATCCCTGCCTAACATACAAAGCTATGTCAAACCCAGAGCTGTTGGACATGCTCCACTTAAAGAAATCCCAATCCCTCCGAGCTACATGCTCTAGGGACCTAAACCTTGTCACCACAATAAACAGAACATGCCGGAGGGATAGATTCCTGTCCCAGAGACTTCCCATACTCTGGAATAAACTACCTGTCTATATCAAACAAAGCTCCTCATTAGCACTCTTCAAGAAAAATCTTGATGACTGGATGGGAAATAGGAAATTCACCCCGGGATCACTTCTGTGGCTCTGCTCGACAGTGGCACAAGAAAATCCTTTTCTTGGGTGGCAAAAACCAGGGTACCTTTTTGGCTGGGCTTGTATAGGCCCTAGGGCCAATAGCCTAGTACCTACCTATGAACCTATTACTGTACATAAAGTAGATTTATGTATACAGAAAAGTCATTTTTGCATTGCATAGCATGTATTATTGCTTAAAATATGTTTCACATAATATAAGTTTGATCAGTTTGTATTCTCTTTCTCTCTTTGTTGTGTTGATTACTTGTTATCATAGGTGACCCTGACAGTGGCACTGTGGAACTCCTACCACCTGATGTCAGAATATCAGTAGCCTCTGATGATGATAGCAGAGATGAAGAGGCACAGTCGGGGGGTGCAGGGGGTCAATCTGTCACTGAAACTGAATGAGAGTTCAACATCCCAACCATATTTTAGACACAATCAGTATGCCCACGCATACCCATGACATGGAGACCTACGACGCAGGACAGGTTGAAGGTGATAGTTGATCAGGGTAAAGCGGTTACTCCATTTGCAGAGCTGGTTAATTCTCCACATAGCCATCATGAGGAGGAAGTGCCACATGGAGGTTGGTAGAGGTGCTTGCAGGAGACCTGCTGTCCACCCTCCTCCTGATGTTGGTATGTCAGTAGGTGCCACATAATGTATGTGTAGGGCTGTCAAGAAGGCATGGGCACATTCCATCAGGCCCTCAGAATAGAGAGAGAGTCCAAATACTAAACACTGTGCATTCTGATGTGCAGAGCTGCATGAACTATGCGGGTGACTCCTTGAACAGGATGAATGACACATTGGATTTGGCAGTGTTTGTAATGGAACATCTGCTGGAGAAGGTCTGCATCCGCATGGCCAGAGAGCTGCTACATCATCAGGTGTTTGCTGATGTGGCTGTCCAGCATCCTGCTGTCACAATAGCACTACTTCCACTGCTTTGTCAGCAACTGCAGTATCCACATACAGATGTGGTAGGCCATATGGTCATGTTCCTGGATACACTTGCGATGAGAGCTTGTTCAGCAGCCATTGCTTATTTTCATTTCATTTCATTGCTACAGCACACAGGCTTCCAAAAAGGGCCATGGAACTACCACTGCAACGTCTGGAAGAGGTAGTTCTCATGACTGGGGACTATACTGCTGAACTGACTACTGTACCATGCAAGGCTCACACCTGTCTGAGAAGTCAGGATGTAGTGCTAGCACAGTGCTTGACTGTGTTCTTGCAGTCACATGTTAAAAAAAGCCTCGCTCATACCACCACATACTCTTTATCTAAACACTAATGTTGACTGATGTAAATATCTTGCTACTGACACTAATGTATACTCAATTAATATTTGTTTTTATTCACATACACTCACTTCTTTGGTGTTAGGCTTGCCCTTCTGTATCTCCCCTCCACCTTGTTCAAGTGATGACTGTGCCATACCTTTTGCACATTTATTTGTGACTTAGGGTTGCATATATGTCTGGTGCACAAAGTGGATAGATAATGCTTACTCAGGAGCTTGTTTTAATGGGAATGTATTACAAATTACATGTTTTAATTCATTATTCCTAATCAGTTGTGAATGATTGGTTATGTAAGTGTTGACCCTCTTTGTATTTCTGTCGGTATTTTTAGCAATGCAGTAAAAGTAGATATTCACTAAAAGAAAAATCAGTGGTATCCCTTGAAGTCTCAGAAAACCCAGTATGCAACCTGTACTGGGTCAAAAACAAAGCAGATACTTTGCAGTGTGGAGGGTGTGAAGTTCACTCTTTGAAATATGTTATGCATCTAGTTCACTAATAAAATTTGAACTTTAAAATATGTACTACATAATACAAAATAATAAAATAGTAGGTAGTCCACAGTTGAGTTAGAAATGAAATATCCTTTACTGAAACACACAAACAAGTGATCCTTGTTGAGTATAATGAAAAGCATTAAAGAAAGTCATTATTGTATATATAATCAGGTTATTTGGAACAAGGGAGTGGCTACAGAGAGTGGTTGTGTAAAGAGCAGTAAAAGCATTCAGTTCATTCCTTTAACTAAGTCCCCCTTCCCCTTTAACACCATAGTGTAAACTGAGACTGTGCTACCTTAAAACTCAAACTTAAAAGCTAGAGACAAATTAAAATATATAATAATAACCTACTAATCCAAACTTTATTAATTAAAAAATCAACTCGCTAACAAAATGACTAACAAAAAGATCTACCACTAAACATCTAGCAGAATAAATATTAGTAATTTATAAACTGAAACACTTCACTTTCGTACCAAATAAATAGTTTATCAGGTTTGTGTGTAAAAAAAATATCACAATATTAATGAACATGTGTATAAATCTATAAGCAAACACCTAAGTAGGCTGAAAATCATAGCTATAATTGCTAATGTGCAAATACAGTGAAAAATATTAAAAATAAATAGTGAAAAATTTTAGAAATAAAGCATTAAGGTCATGGTGATCTGTTCAAGTGTCGCATCTAAGAAAGCACTTAGTTTAAATGAGTAAAAGTATCAGTAAATAGCATTAATGTCAATTATTTTCATTGTAAAATATTTACAGTGTTTGATATTTGTTTATAACAATATTAGCATGTATAATATTAGCATGTAATGTCAGCATTAATCAGTCCCATATCAGACTTTTAGTAGTCTTTTAAACAGTGAGGCTGTTTTCTGAGTTCTAGTATACTTTTTTATGGAACAATAATAATTAAGTCCTGGTTTTCTAAAAGAGTTCAGTTTCACCTGCCACAGTAGTTCATGTTTTTCTAAAAGATTATGGATGCCTCCTTCCAGTTCCAAAAGGTCCACATGATCAGTAATTTGAAATTTAAAGTCAGTGTGTCTTTTGTGAAGCTGTAGGTGCTGAGCCAGTGCATTACTCTTGCACTTAGCTCCAGTTTCGGAAAGATGACTAGAAATCCTTCTTTTAAGTCTGTTGAGTGTTTTCCCTATATAAAATGCTTCACAGTCATTGCAGCTTGCCCTGTAAACTACCTATATTTAGTTACAGTCAGGGCAGAAAAACATGTCTCCCTCTTTTATGTGCTGACAAAAAACACAGTTGGCTCCACACTTATCGGTGCATGTATCCAATAGTCTGGGCCTACCTTCAACCCAACTCCTGATATTTCTGGCTTTCCTATCGGCAAAGGAAGGAGCTTCTCCAACGATGTCCATTAGATAGATTTTAGTAATTGTGGATCAATTCTCTATAACAATATTAATGATGCTGTAATAGTCAACAGTAAAAGTCAAGCTACAACTGTCTTTAGATATGTTGTCCATAGGTTTCTTTAAAACCCTTCTATAAGGACAGTTAAGTGCTGGTGAATTTGTACTTTTTAGTTCAATTATACATTCCAGAATGCTTCTTAACATATTGCTTCTGTATCCCCTCACCAAAAAGTCATGTTCAGGATCATTTAGTTTCCTAAGGAAGGATTCCATTTTCATGGTGATCCTGGCCAACCTGTAGCCCTGGGACTTGACAATGTTATATTTTGTCCTGATATTTAATTATCTACTCTTTGACCTGCTCAATGGTTTATATACAATGGTCAACCAATATGCTTGATGCACAGTATTGAGCAAAATCCATAGCTGCATGTTGCAAACATCAGTCATAAGCTATTACTGACATTACTGTTTACATGAGACATGCTTCAGCTTGGAGCATGTAAGTATTTGCATACGAGAGTAATGAGTTATATACCCCATTTTTTTTCATACAGGTTCCACACTTACTTAATACTGCAGCCACAAGATGTGTCCTTGGGGGCTCTCTCTTAACAGAATGTAATTATTACATGGTTAAGTAAAGGTTGTGGACTTTTGCAGGCATCAATTTTAATATTTGCATGTGCTTAGAATCTTAGGTTTTCACTTAGGTAGTAAGTGTGTGTGTGTGTGTGTGTGTGTGTGTGTGTGTGTGTGTGTGTGTGTGTGTGTGTGTGTGTGTGTGTGCATGCGCACTATCCTTTGCCCCTTAGCCAGAGCCATGGCATATTGTACATGTCTATGTCTGCCAGCTCCATTTGCAACTGGAGGTTCTCTCTCAGACTCCTCATCTGAATTTTCTGCAGCTGCTAACCCTTCCTGTGGTATTGGAAACTGTGTTTCTACACCTTGTTGAAGCTGTTTCCTCAGAATTTTTATTCTGCAACATGGCACAGGCTGTATTTGGGCAGAGGGTTGTACTACAGGGCACCTTCTGATGTGTCTAGACTCAAGAACCTTGATATGAGCAAGCCAAAAACAAGTTCTATGATAGTCTTAGTCTGAGGGTGTGCATCACTGTATCCTTGGTCAGTGGGGTTGTGTGGATTTCTCAATGGGTGTTATGAGTCAAGGTTCCAGTGGATAACCTGCATCCCCCATTATATACCCTTGTGGAACGTCACCCCTAGCAAACTGTGTGTATAGTTTACAGGTGTGCCATATATATGTTAGTCCAAAAAACTCCCTGGGTTACCTGCACCGACATTGTAGATGATCCCTTGGGCATTACAACAACCTAACAGTTTACAGTGATATCCTTTCCTGTTAATGTACCTCCTTCCTTGTTTATTTATTTTATGTTTATTTATTGCATTTCCTTACTGGGAAAGTCCACTGGGCCTAAAAGAGCCCATTTTCAGTGGTGGCCCAGAGAGTAAAGCTCTGGCAAGAACACAGATACAGAAAATATTAAACATTAATTGGTACAAAAGTAGATACAATGTTATACGTAGTGATTACAGTAATATAAACAGAATATATACATAAAAGTAGGAATTATGTTGGTTGCCTGATGAATTCAATCAAGGATGTATAAACAGAGATATATTACTTAACATTATTGTATCAGTATCAACAAGTGATGAAAATTAATAATTATGGAGAAAATATAATCAGTCAGCAGTAGCAAAAAGCAAAGGTGTTAAGTTATCATATAAGGAAGAGGTTAGATTCCTCCTTGTTCACCTGGTGGGGCTTTTATTTCTGTGTGTTCAATCTTTGACCCCCAAACCTTTAGTCAAGTGAAATTCCTGCATGGTTCATGCTCTTTCCTCTGGGGTGTGTGGGAAATAGATACGATCCCTTGTATGTTGTAGTGCTGCATTTAGAAATTGATGTAATATTCTAGAAGCTGAGGCCTGTGACACTTAATATATCCCCTGTGGGTCTCTGGAAAGTATCTGTAGCTAGTATACATATTGCTGCACATACCTTTGTTTCCACTGAAATGGGCCCCTGATTTCTCTGGGACCTCAGGTGAAGGTGGCAGAGATTGCATATTTCCTCTAGTGTTTCCCCTACTCGCTCAGTTTTACACCAATATTTCTGTCATGCACTCCATGATAAGTCAAATGGAGTCTAAACACCCTTCTTCTTGGCCGAGGTGTGGCAGCAAGCCTTTTGCACATACAGGTTAATACTGCAGCAACAGCAACCCCTAACACGTTTTTCTTTTCTTTTTTCTAAGAGTAATCGTGGCTGTATTGCTTTGGATTTCAGGGCAGACTGGGGATCACTGAGTGTGCATGATTGCATTCTTCAATAGCTCAGCAATGTTGGATCAGTTAATTAGCATGTCATTCAGCTACTTATGCTTTCATTAGCATATTCTGCAGTTATACGAAATAGCACAATACACCACAGAAGCACTAAGTTTATATGGCTCTTTTAATACTTAATTTAGATATGTGAAAGTGTTAACCTGGTGTACTACTGAGATGGAAGATGGAATGAATATACGCATACTACTGTTTCACAGTAAGTGAGGACAGCAGTACCAGACCTCTGAACACACCTCTCCACTGTGCAGATTTTCACAGAATGTCCAGATATGTGACTGGTATTTTTAGTCTGCTCCTCATAAAATTTGTGGTTTTCTGGATTTTTGTGGCAAATGAGTGAGGACTGGTCACTAAATAATGACAGACATTTGAGTTTCTATCCTTCAGAAAATGCACGGTAACATAAGATCTTTTATTTTAGCAACTTACTAAGTTTATAAGAGCAATATTTAAAATTTGTCCTTATTTTGGGGCTTTGTCCCCCCATTATTTTTGGCTTTGTCCAGATTTTTGTGCTAATAAGTTGAGAGCTATGGTTGGACAAACGCCGTATTGGCGAAATATCCAGCTTCTCAGCATTAAAGATCACATTGCTGACATGTAGCAACATCGGAGCAGAGAGTCAGAAAGAGCAGTACTTTCTATTTTTGTAATAGGAGGGTTTTGGGGCATAATGGTAGCCTAGTACCCCTCCTGGTCGGACTTATAGGCTCATAGGTAGGTACTAGGCTATCTGCCCGAAGGCATTTATAAGCCTAGCCAGAATGTGTTGGCTTTCGCCGCCCCCTTAGATTATCTCCCTGTGCCTCTGTCCAGCAGAGCCACTGAAGTGATCCCTGGGGTAAACTTTCTGTTTCCCATCCACTCGTCAAGGTTTCTCTTGAAGAGTGTTAGCGAGGAGCTCTGCCTAATGTAGATTGGAATCTTGTTCTAAAGCATGAGAAGTCTCTGGGACAGGAATCTATCCCTCCAGCACGTCCTATTTACTGTTGTGGTGAGGTTTAGCTCCCTAGAGCATGTGGCTCGAGGGGATATGGTTTTCTTTAGGTGGACCATATACATAAATTCTGGGTTGGACATGGCCTTGTATGTCAGGCAGAGTCGATCACCTCTGAGTAGGCGGTATGCAACCGAGTACAGCTGAGTTTCTTCAGTCAGGCTGCATAGGGCATCTGTTTGAGGCGAGTGATCCTCTTGGTGAGGTACTTCTGTGGTCTTTCCAGCTGTGGGGGGACTAGGAGGATACAATTAAACCTGTTTTGGATACTATAACTCATAAGGAATGCGACTTGTATAGACCAGTTCAGCTATTTAATAATGAACGCTCCTTAAAAGTAGGACTAACTTTATAAAACAATCAGTAAATAATGGAAGAGAAAGTGTACACCTGTAAACAAAAACTGTGGTTTTATAAATAAATTGTAGCAATTCAGAGGTATTCACTGGAGTACCAAACAAGGAGATGCACATTTATATTTTTTCACAAAAGAAAAATGGTAAGCAAAACATAAAATAGTCAAACAAATTAGTTCTACCACACACCAACCAACACAGGGAAAAAAAAGATGTGATGAACGCTCTGAGTAACTTATCCCTTTAAACGGCTGGCTTTTGTTGTTGGTAAATAGCTAATTAACCTCGCCTAACAACGCAGACGCTGCGACTGCGTAAACCTGATTCTGGTCGGTTATGTTGACTTGTATTTTTGTCTTTGGTTTTTTAAACGCCCTCCTCTGGGGCGCCAGGTTACGGAGTGGTGGCGCTGGATTGGTCTAGCGGCGGGCAACGAGGCGCGTGATTGGTCGGAGCGCGCTTTCCAAATAGGAATAAGCGCCATATTTACATCTGAGTGTACCTCTTTAATACGAATACTGTGTAGTGTATTCATTGTTTTGCTGGCTTTATATAGTAATAAGCAGTGTATAAAATATGGCATTTATTGTGTTTTTTTATGTATCTACACACGATATTTTGTAATTCTCATGTCTGAGTTGCTGATTGTGGTGTTTTATTTGTGGCCAGATTGGTAATGGATCATTATTAATATTCTGAAGGTTGGATTAAAACGAGAATATACAAGGCTGTGTGAAGGAATCAAGGGGTATGATATTAAAATAGTCGGTAAGTGTTGTCTTTTATGTTGGGGAATGTTATATGCTAATATGTTTTAGTAAGCTGTTCATTTATATTTTTTTCGGAGCTGTCAATGGCATGTGCGTTTGTATTGCGTGTAGACCATACCTCATAACCTCTTAGAACAAGAAATCCGGACAAAGCCATAAGTAAAAGTGGGACAAAGCTCCCAAAATAGGGACAGTTTTATTTTTTTTTTTTAAATAACGCTCTTACAAACTTGGAACAGTGAAAGAATGACAGGTTTTGCATTAGCATGAATTTTCTGAAGGGTATGAAATCTGCACATCAAATGTCTGTCATTATTTTCTAACTTCAGTCACTAAAGATTTGCCAGTAATGTGCTAGAAAACCACGATTTTATGAAAGATGGACCAAAATATGAGGCAAAAATCTGGATATTTCTGTAAAAATCTGTATAGTTGAGAGGCATGCATACCTGTCAAGTGTACAGATTTGTGTAGGCTGTCCAGATTTTTGCCTCGCATCTTTGGTATGGTCCTCATACAAATTTGGTTTTCTGATGTATAGCTGGCAAAGCATTGAGAATTGAAGTTAGAAAGTAATGGTTCTATGTTTGTAAAAGCTACATTTAAAAATTGTCCCTATTTTGGGCCTTTGTTCCCCAGTTATTTATGGCCTTGTCCAGATTTTTTGCTGTAAGAGGTTGAAAGGTATAATGTAGTCAATGCTGGTTCTATGCAGATCCCCTTGCTAACTTTTCTGACAGAATTATTGCTTGAAATTTCATGTGTATATAACAGTATATCGATCTCAGTAATTGTAGCATGCACACAATATTCAAGCCATTACGTTATTTGCAAGTGCATTTGCTTTTTTCTGTTTCTTATTCATGTTAAGGTAATGGCATGGTCCTGCTTTCTTAATACCCCCCCCCCCCCCCGTGCAGTCACTTTGAGTCTGGTATTTTTTAAGGTGTATTTGGCTTTGTTTGTTTGGTTTTCCATGGTGTGGCACTTTTTTTAAATAATTTTATTGATTTTAGTAAATTTTAACATTAAAATGGTTTCTACTTCTGTATTTATTTCAAACACAGAAAATAAACCAGTTCTTTGGGGCTTTTATAAAATCCAGTCAAGTCAGTCCAAGGTATTGAGCAGGATTTGAAGGCATATAATTTATCCAACCGTAGCGAGTGTAATCCAGCTAGGTTTGGAATAATTACAGAACCAGATTTTGTGACACCAGATGTCATTGTGCTTGTGGTAAAGGATGCTGTGTTATTTCATGGCATTTAAACTGTTGAGTAAATGTAGAGGGTAGTATAGAATGTGTTCTTTGATTCAGTATGACGAGACCAGAAGTACAGAATTGTTACTGGATTCATAAATCTTCCAAGGCCATTGGGTCTTATGGCCATTTGTTTTTTTTTTTTTTTTTTTTTGTTATAGCAAGGATAGAGCACTGATGCAATTAGACCCATTTCACTATCAGTCCTGCAATTCACACTTGGCTAGTACTCCTCCTCAAGCCCCAACACCTTTCTGCAGGAGGGCCATACCAGTTAGTCCTGGAGTAAATTTGTGAATATCTTAAAATAACTGAATGGATATGTTTTAAGGACAATACTAAGTGCCACTACCGGCTATAATGGAGAACACTGGACTGAAGTAGCGTCTTTGCGTGATGGTTGAAAATCTAAAGTCTTTACTACTACAGACTTTTTAAAACTTTGTTAGGTAAGGATTGTAAACGAGATCAAAGCATACAGGAACCGCCAACAGAGTTTTCATGAAATCTGCAAATTGTAAACATTGAGGGGGGGGGTATAAATCCACTCTTGACAGTACTGATTTGGCAGCTGTGTCCTAACATGAGTCTGGAGGGAGATTAAAAGTGACAAATGTCTTTTAATTTCAAGATAAAAAGTAGTTTTAGCTTTCCATTTCATGAAAGGAAAAACAACGATTATAAAGAACAGTGGACTGAGTGTTACTCTCGTGTTCGTAATCCTAGACAATAGTTGTGCTCAGTCCAGTGTTCTCCATTATCGCCCCACTACGTAACATGCAAGGGAAAGTTCTTCCAGAGTTTTTGGGAGGTGCTGGGTTATAAGTCTTTTCCGCCCCCAAAAGATAAAAATGCAGTGATGATTTAGGTCCGTGATTCTAGTGTTGCTAGAGGTACTGGACTTTAGAAGTTACAGGAAGTTGCAAGATGTCCAAGGCAATCGTGTCTCTAATGGTGTGGTAAGCAAAACAAACTTTCTCTTCAAAAAGTCTGTAATCCCCTGAATAAAGGGGAAGAGCATTCAGTCTCTCTTGGTAGCTCAGGGACTTTAAACCTGTGCTGTGGAATTCAGTAAACTCCACGTAGGCTTCTCACAAAATCTATATAGAGTTTGCATGTTTGCATGGTGAACAGTGGCAGTGATTACATATTCATGGGGTGCACCGTGTTTAACTGTAAACAAGTGCTGTTTTGTGGTTTTCAACAGTGTTGCAGGCCAGGAAACCACGCAAAGCAACACTGATATTGAACTTGTTTACAGTAGAGCAAACTGGGTTAGTGGCATTGCGTGGAATGCCATACTGATTACCAGGGTTTAACATATAGTAATGTATATGGTCCAGACACAGTACAAAATAGTGTATACAGTGTATAATATTGTGAAATACCATTCCAGGCATTCTGTACAACAGTTGTATAAATGATCTGTAAGGGTAGATGGATTGCCAATTAAACTAAACAGGGGAAGTGCGTATTGAATAGGGATACATGGATGAATTGTAGGAATGAACACAGGGAAAGAGGACAAGTGAAACATGGTAATGTACAGCAGATGAGAGCATGTCAATGGAATGATGTTGTAGCAGGAACACTAATCACATATCAGTATGGTAGAGTACGGACTGCACAGTGAAAATGTGTACTATGTGACTATCAGTCAAGGTGACATAACAATGGAGCAGATTTCTTTGTGAGATAAGCATCCTGACGTGAGCAATGGAGAGGACATCTGTTAGGGATGTTGTATACAATTGGGGTTGGGTGCATATTGTAAAGCAATACTGTGTGCAAATTGATTTGCCTGAATGTAAGTGTAATGTCAGCAAAGGTCTCCAAAAAGCGGGACACAGTTACAAGCTCATGGACAACAGTAAAAGAAGCACGTGCAATTGTGGACAATATCAGAGTAATATCACCAGTAATCCCATGTCTCTGACACGTGTGATTCTGAGTCCGAGTGATCATTGATGGTTCTGCACCAAACACACTTGTACAATTCAGCAAAAACAAACCAGTACTGGATAAAGTGTCTCTCAAGAAAAATCCTGTATATATTCCAAAGCACAAAAGAGGCACACCACAATGATTCTTCAGCTTTTAATGAAAAGTTAAAACATCCAACGAACAGCTGTGGAAAAAAGTGTGAGCGCTTTCACGTTTTAACAAACGCTTCTTCAGACTTAAAATACATCTACAATAATGTGTGCTTATATACTCAGTTAATTGAATAATTAAAACAATTGCAAGGATTCAAAATACACCACAGTCATCCCTATTTAAAGGTATATTGCTGCATTAATAGCTCATATATTATATTGTATTTTATCTTATAACTGTGTATGGAATAATATGCAAAGCATACCTATTAAAATTAAACATTTAAAAATAATGACTAGTAAATAATGATATAATAAGAACATGTTTATAATAAATAACTTCAAGGCAGACTAAAAATTGTTATCCCACTTTTAACTCTTGTCACATCAGTGCTATAGCAGGATAAAAGAATCACTATGCATATATATATATGTGTATGTCATCCGTTTATATTAAAAGCACATTTCTATCATCCTCTCTATTAATGGCATATATATGCTCCCTGATTCTCTCTCGTAACGTTCTATTGGTTTTTCCTATATAGAATGATTTACATAATAGACACTTAGCCAAATATATCAGGTCTCTGGATCTACAGTCAGCATATCTATCAAACTTAAAATTATTACCATTGTCAGGATGTATGAAACTATTTTCCTTTGCTATATAACTACATTGATTACAGTGTCTACATGGGAACGTACCTTTCCTTTGTATTAAAGGAGCTGCTTTTATATTATTTTCATAGCAGAGTAAAAGAGATTAATAGAGAGGATGATAGAAATGCTTTAGCCAGACATATATTGAATCTGGGATCCAAGCATAAATTCACTTTTCAAGTGCTTGAGTTGGTAAATAAGACAGATAGACTAGGTGACACAAAAAATCTAACTGAAGAGAAGGAAAATAAATGGATATTAAGGCTACAAGCACATAGAGGTCATGGCCTTAATGATAAAATAACGCTTAAACCTTTTTTAAAAGGGAAACCTTATAAACATTAATGTCTATGTTTTATAGTAAGTAAGTCTGTTTAGTTTGTGTGTCATATATCTTTATACATGTGCTTTTAATATAAACGGATGACATACACATATATATATGCATAGTGATTCTTTTATCCTGCTATAGCACTGAAGTGATGAGTTTAATTTTGCTTTATGTGACAGAGTTAAAAGTGGGATAATAACAATTTTTAGTCTGCCTTGAAGTTATTTATTATAAACATGTTCTTATTATATCATTATTTACTAGTCATTATTTTTAAATGTTTAATTTTAATAGGTATGCTTTGCATATGATTATTCCATACACAGTTATAAGATAAAATACAATATAATATATGAGCTATTAATGCAAATAGGGATGACTGTGGTGTATTTTGAATCCTTGCAATTGTTTTAATTATTCAATTAACTGTGAGTATATAAGCACACATTATTGTAGATGTATTTTAAGTCTGAAGAAGCGTTTGTTAATAAATCTGAGGGTAATAAAGCACATCGTTTTGACACTAACACCTGCTGGAGGTGTTAGGAGGGACACTGTTATATCTGTATGTGATATTAGGATCACTACAGGATAGTTGACTGGTGTGCATGGTAGATATATATGGTGCAATTGAGATGTGTGACTGCTCACTCCGAAAAAGGTGGTACACTTCAGTTACACATCAGTGGAAGATGTGTAGGGATGTGGATGAAGAAGGGTGCATTGTACTCTGTTATTGTTGTGATGAAGGCTGTGAACTATGGAGGTATTATGGCCTTTGTGGGTGTCATTCACATACTCAGTTGTTACATACAAGGGAATAGTCATCACTGTGGCCACGTGTTGGACGTTCCACATACCATCTACCCAAATACACGGGTCACATCCCAGTTCGTGGGTCACATACCAGTTCGTCATCTTATAGGGTGTGATGTCTACATTATCCTTGGGTTATGCATTTGTTTTCATAGTGTAACAAATCCACTGCATGTTTGTGTCATCTCATGTGTTGTCATGTCTGTGGCAGCAGTCTTTTTGTGTGTTGATTTTGCCTGTATTATACTGATATCACAGTTGGAGTCAATGATTGCCCACAATCTTTAGTCCTCCAGACAGCTGTTTGAACACAGGATGTGTATGTCATTTGTGATGTCTGTGACAAATAGTGGACAGGAAAGGGCCTAGCAGATAGCCATGATGTACGGGATCTGATCACTGGACCTGAGATATAGGTCCCTTTACACATTTTAACATATTTAGATGCCATGTATGTGATCCAGTGGTCTAACCACTTGGTGATATAGGTGTCTGTGGCCACATCTGACAGTTTTGAATACCTCCATGTGGATTTGTCGCGTGCCTTGGCTTGGTTAAGTTCCACATGATAGTGTTGTCATCATGCATGCCGTTGATTATCTCTTTGAAGACATATAAAAGATGTAACAGACATGGATGTAACATTAAAACTTGCACAGGTCTGTTGCAGACAGCTGGGATATTACTAGTGTCCATTTAGAAAAGATCCATGATGACATGTTGGTCTACCTTACAAAGTCAGAATGTGTCTTTACATACATGCATCAGGTGCTGTCTCTCACCCCCTTCCCCCCACTTCGATGGATGCGTGTTGATGTACAACCTTCTACGGGAATGTAGTCTGTGTGGAGGGTGTGTTGAAGTGTGCATTACACCTTCCAACGCGATAGATGTTCTGAGTCACGCTATAGGCTGTCTGTGATGTCATAGCCCACTTCTGTGTGATAGACCTGGATGAAGGTAAGAGCGTGTATACTGCCTAACTTGATCTGGCCAAGGGTTTTGACACCATCTCCCACTCGGGTGTCCTTGAGATCCTCTCCCAACTGAGGATTACCCCTTGCATCATTACATGGTTAACCAGTTGTCTTACCGGCAGAACACATACTGTGAAAGTTGGTCAATCAACCTGTACCAGTAGAGCTGTTTACCACTGGCATATCCCAGGGATCTTTGTGTGGCCCTTTACTGTTTGGGATATATTTCTTGACAGTCCAAGTTAAAGTGTACAGCCTTTGGCTTTCCAAGTTGGCTGATTTCTTACAATTATGGAGTCCACCAATGATAGGGCTAACACAGACAAATGATTTGTGCCAAAGCCATACAGTCTACAAATGAAAAAAATGTCTATGTCCTTTATTTTGGCTTTCTGCAAAGTGGAATGCCCTGCTAATTACAGCATGGGCAGCACTTCCCTATGCTGAAACCCATTGGTGTAAGACCTGGGAACACCTATAGATAGCAATCTGAACTTCAACCACCAAGCGTCCACAGTGGTATGAAAAGGCTGTCACACACCTCATAAGTCAGGCCATCGTATTCAGATCTGAGGATTATGTAACAAGTGTACTAGAGCCTCATCAGAACACTAATACACTGTAATGCTCCCTTTTGCATGTACCTCATCAGATACCTGCAGCAGCTGGAAAGAGCACAGGGATTTCTCACTGAGAAAATACAGGGCCTACAAACCATGCCATGACGTGTGGATAGACTGAAATCCCTGTCACTGTGATCTGTATCATATAGGATGAGGTGGCTTGTGTCTTGCTTCTAGGCCGGTCTCTGACACTGACCTGGTGGGAATACTGCATATTCACAAATCTTCTATAGCTGATGACATCAGCAGAGTCTGGTAAGAGGGAGATGGTAACAGCAGTGTCCTACACATGCTGGTGTAAAATGCTGTCTGTAAAAATGCTGTCTGTAATGTCAGGCAAGGCCACACACACACACCCCAGTTGACTGCAATGAAAACAGAACCCCTAAGTGCACCAACTGTGTACAGCTCCACTACTGGCATTTAAAAACAGAACAAAAAGGGAAAATTAGGTGAAATAAAAATAATTCAATTAAATAAAATACACTACAAAATACTACAGAGCAGGACATATGATCTCACTCCAATGGACCTTCAAACACAATAAGGGTGTCTTATTCTTCTTTGCCACACAAACAGCATTGCAGTTGACAGCTAAACTCTTTCTGCATTCAACCAACTACAACATCATTCACAGTAGTAACAAAGCGTATGACATTTGTTTGTACATGTATTATTTTCAGGAGTACACTGTTCACATAACCATTTCTGATTTGCTTGCATAAATGCAGCTTTGGTCTTATTTCTGTTGCCCATTCTTGTGTTATCTGACCAGTAATCTGAGACATTTAGTCTGTAATGCATTCTGCATCATTGTCCTTAAAATGTGTGAGGATATTAAATGGCAGTAATATACAGTTGTCAAGAAATGAAGGGAGGTTGGATGTTACTGACCAGAAATTGTGAAATGTGTGCCGCTTATTTATATTTAAAACCTTGATACAGTTACTTAGTAAGTCTAACCTGGCTGACACACTCACTGGAGGTAGGGGAGTTTGAATTGCTGCTGTTTTCCTTCTCCATATCAGTAATCATTCAGAGTTGCAATCCATTAGCAACCAACACTGGAGGGAGTGCCTGCACTATGTTTACAGCCGCTACATGGAGCAACATATTTGGGATTCGGCAATTCTAATTTGCATCTTCACTTGCTCACAGCCCTAATTCTACACCATAAAGAGGAAACAATGTAACTAAGAAACCTGAAGGTGAGAAGACTTGTTGTATGTATAACACACAAGAATATATTACTGGGATTTATCTGCACAGAAAACTACTGATCTTGACAAGGTCTGCTATATACTGCATATGCTGAAAATGTTGGTAAGAAAAATCTGTGTGTGTGTATATGTGTGTATATATATATATATATATATATATATATATATATATATATATATATATATATATATATAGTACTACATTTTCTGTATGCATTTTTTTTAGAGGTGTACTGATTGCATGGGCATGTTTTTAAGGGCATTTTACTTTCTCAGATGCACAGCTTTATTAACTGTCCTTAAAACTGCTAATGTTACAACCATTTTTTTTCTCTGTACACTCTCTCTTCTATTGTTATTTCCATGCAATGTCAATGTCCTATATTGTCAGTGACACAGGGGTGTTGGCTTTCTAGGATGGACCATACAGGTGAGTGCTGGCCACAAGTAGACATGACTGGCAATAGCTTTAGAATGGAATGTTCTGCGTTAAAACTTAGTTTCAGGGGCAGTTTATTTGATAGCACTTTTAGTGTTTCATGATGGTTTGTTAGCAAAATGTCATTTACCTGTTTTTGTGGTGTGGGAGCAAGTTGCATTTCTGTTTTTGGCACAAATATTTTTTGCTATTGCTCTCCTTGAGGATCAACCTTGCTTTGTATGTGAATGTAGTATGTCACAACCATCCAGTTCATTTTTTATATTTGAATGTCTTGACTGTTTTATATTTCTCCAATGGATAATGGTGAAATACTACCTTTTATGTGTTTATAAAGTGATATTTATGTGAATTATCCTCTTGTGTTTTATGTCCCCAGGACTATGGCACCCAGGCTTCCCAAACCCCCCCCCCCCTTCAGTGACCATGAAAATTAAGTCCTTGTGGAAGCCTTTAGGTGTCATGCTGCCTTTCTGTTTGAGAGGATGTGGGGATATTTCTGGCAGAATGCAAATTTGGCAGCAGATAATTGCTGATGTGAATGCAGTAGTTGGCCAGGGCAGGACATATGATCAGGTGTGTCATAGGGCCACTGACATGATTTCCCTGGCATGGATGAGAGCAGCTGCAGTGGCCTATGAACAGATAGCTGGGGGGGGGGTTGCTACACAGCCTCCACTAACGCCAAATGATGGGATCCTATCCACTGTCAGGGATCCGGACAGCTCACTGGAAAGTGTACAACAGCATGTCATTGATGGTGCTGCTGTTTCAGGTGTGTCATAGGGCCACTGCCATGATTTCACTGGCACGGATGAGAGCAGCTGCAGTGGCCTATGAACAGATGGCTATGGGGGGGGGTTGCTACACAGCCTCCACTGACACCAAATGATGGGATCCTATCCACTGTCAGGGATCCGGACAGCTCACTGGAAAGTGCACAACAGCATGTCATTGATGGTGCTGCTGTTTAAGGGAGGGCAGGTATGTCCTAGGAGGAGCTTCCAGGTAGGCTTGCCTATCTCACTTGTTAAATACATCTTGTATAGTAAAATATTGGCAGCAATACTTTAACATTAAATTTGTTTTTTTGGGGGGGGATAGTTGTAGATTGATACAATTGACAACACATTCTGGGGTGTTACACATGGACTATGGGTGGACGTGTTGTCCAAATCTTGTAAAAAGTATCCCATTAATGGACATATAAAGGGATAAAGTTTTTTAACCCGCTGTGTTACTATCAGTTGTGATGATGGTGTCTACTTTTCTTCCAGGACCATCCTCTGCACATGGTGAGCCAAACACTTTTATGTCAATACTGATGAGTAGTTCAAAGAAGTATTTATTTCATCCATATGTGTGATGTGGGTGTCAGGACTGTTGTGTGTACTGCTGTTACCGTCTGTAGTTGTGGCACTACTGTTAGTTTGTTAGCATATATTGGACTGTAGTGCAGGTATTAATTTCTTTCCTGTGTTTGCTTATTGTCACAAGTGATCCTGACAGTGGAAGTGTAGGGACTCTTTCGACCTGATGTCGAGTATTGGCAGACTCTGATGGTGGTGGTGCTAAACAGAGGCACATTTGGGGTGTAGATGTTGACACTAAGGTTAACATTTAGCAATCCTTTGTAATTTCATCGGACACAGCCAGTAGGCCTGTGACAAACAACTCCAGTGAGCCCTCAGATATTGGACAGGTGGAGGGTGAAACAGTCCATCAGGAAAATGTGGTTACTGCGGCTTCAGTGCCTGTTGACTCTGGCTGTAGCCAAAGTCTGGGCAAGGTACCACACAGGAGGGTTGTTGGGGGTGCTCTGAGGAGGCGTGCTCTGAGGAGGCCTGCTCTCCATCCTCCACCTGATAAGGTGTGTTTTTCCTGTGCCACTCTATGTATCTTTAGGGCAGTCCTGGAGGTGCAGGCACATTCCAATAGGTCCTCCAGAGAAAGGCTTAAGGTTGTAGATATGGCACAGGCTGACATGGATGACTGCCTCCACTGTGTTGCCAATTCAGTGGTTCAGATGAATGACAAGTTGGAATGGGCGGTGTCTACTCTGAGGGGAGGGAGTCATCGTTGTGGGCATAGATCCGCCGCATCATTTGATGTTAGCTGATGAATCACGCTGCCATAGTGGTACTGCTTCTACTGCTTTGTCAATGGTTGGTGTCCCCACCCAGATTGGCAGGCCTTGGGGTCATGGTCCCGGGCATTCCGCGTGAGGGGAGCTCATCCAGCAGACATCAGTCATGTTCAGGTAGCAGTAGGGCATCTGACCATGGGTGTAGACATCCCAGTGCAACTCCTGGCAGAGCCAGTACTCATGGTTGGTACGACAATGATGAACTACTCCATATACCATGCACGGCTCACACCTGTCCGACATACCAAGACATAGAGCTAGCACCGAGCTTGACTGTGTTCCTGCAGACACACTCATACCAATTTCACCTGGACGCCTCCTACACACACACACACACACACACACACACACACACACACACACACACACACACCAGTTACATGGTTCAATCGTGAAGCTTAAAGCTAATTTTGTCTTACTGGCCATTTTGTTACTTTTATACAAATGTCTGCCTGCTTACCTTTCTTGCTCACACACAGTCACCTTTCTTGTGTCAGCCTAGACTTCCTGGACCCCCCTCCCCCACAAAACACCCTGTGCAAGTAGTAATAACTGTGCCATAGCCTTGTTTTCTATCTTTTAGATTCGAGGATACACAACCATTTATGTTTGATGCTCAGGATGCATAGCTGAGTTAGTGCTTAGTAAATCTACGTTTTTGATGTTTAGCTAATTTTACTTTTTACATATTTTGGTCTTGTGAAGTTAGACTGAATCAAAACATTTTTTGCATCAGTATTTTTAATCTTCTGAGGTTTGTGAAGTCAGAAATTGAAATCTCATTACTTTCTAAATTCTAACTTTAATGATTTTACAGTACAAAAGTATAAGGCCAAACTGAGGACATTCGGTGACTATCAGTACTTCTGAGAGGTAGGGTTGTGTGAAATCTTTGATGCCTGAGGCCTGCTGCTTGATAGAGGACACATGTATTCACATAAGTCTCGGCTGTGACATGTTAGTCATTTCTGGATAAATCACCAACCTTTTACTTGCTTACATTACCAAGTGACAACACGTAAGGATATGCCAATCGTTCATATTATTACACAATACACTCCAGGTTCAACACTTGCCTTGTAAATCCAATAGTTGAAACCGTTTCAGTTCAGGGCAGACTGTCTGATGCTAGCAGTACACAGCTATTAAATGGTTAGGTAAAGTTTGAGTGCTGCCTGGCATCAATGGTACTGTATGTATGTATGTATGTAGGTTTTAGCCCTTTTAGGTGGTGTGTGCTATGCATTGCCAGTTAGCGAATGTTAGGGCATATTGATTACTCCTCCAGCAACTTCTGGTCCCCCCTCTGACTCCTCACCTGTGTGTGGCTGTGGTGACCTTGTCATTGGTGGTGAAATATTTGCCCATTCCCCTTGTTGATCCTGCTGAAGCTGCTTTCTCGGGATGATGTTATGAAGCATGGCATAGACGAAGATTTTAGTACATGTAGATGGAATGTACTGCAGGACTCCCCCAGATATATCTAGGCACCAGAACCGCAACTTCAGTAGCCTAAACACATACTGTATGGTATTTCTGGTTTGAGTGTATGCCTTATTATGGCGTTCTTCAGCAGGTGTCTGTGCATTTCTGAAGGGCTTCATCAGCCATGGTTCCAGTGCATAACTTGCATCCCCCATGTCTGATAACCATACCTAGTGAACATTGGATACACTTGGAAGGTGTGCCAGATATGAGTTGTGCTAACTACCTAAGTTGCCAGCACACACATACAAGATTTCTTTAGCATTATAAACGACTTGGCAGCATACCTCTCAACTGTCCATATTTTTACAGAATGTCCAGATTTTTGCCTCATATTTTTGGTCTGTTCCTCATAAAATTTGTGGTTTTCTGGATTTTTGTGGCAAATCAGTAAGAATTTAATAAAATGACGACAGGCATTTGAGTTTCAGATTTAATAGCCCTCAGAAAATGCATAATTAACACAATATGTTTTTATTTTAGCAAATTTCTAAGTTCATAAAAGCATTATTTAAAATTTGTACCTATTTTTGGGGCTTGGCTTTGTCCAGATTTGTTGTCCCAAGATGTTGAGAGCTATGCTTGGCAGTTGAGTAGAAGCCCTTTCTATTTATGTAGAGCCTTTCCTGTTCCCTGGGTGGTGCCTTAATTTCTATATGTGTAGAATGTATGGCACCCAGTGCTATAGAGTAGAACTCCTGCATGTTTGTGGCCCTGCCCTCCAGAGGGCAGGGAAAATAGATGTGGTCATTTGGCATGTAGTAGCATAGCATTCAGGAATTTATGTAGAATCCTGGATGCTGATGCCTGTGACACCCCCAGCATGTCCCCTGTTGGTTTCTGAAAGGTTTAGGTCGCTAAAATTCTAAGTGATACCCATACGTTTGTCTCCACTGGGATGGGTTCCTCTCTGTTTGACCTGGGTCTGAGTTGAGGACAACAGAGGTTGCAGAGTTCCTGTAGTGTGTCTCTAGCTATCCTGTAGCGCTTTACAATTTCTACCTCATGCAGATTGTGATGGGGTCTGAAGACTGTTCTCTTTCTTGGCTGTGGTCTGTTAGCAGCAGTAGCGTAGGCTTCAGCCTGTTGGACATGCATTTGAATCAAAGCAACAGCAGCCCCTAACATTCTGTCTCTCTAGACACTTTCTGTGGCTGTATTCCAGTAGGTTTTGCAATTCCCAGTGAAAACCAGCACGGAGTCTTGTATTAGTTGATTAGTGTACATTTCAGCTGCTTATGCTGCAATTAGCATGCCACCATGTTTACTGTGGTTGCACGGCTCTCCACACAGTGTAGAGCTACTTACCAGTGTGCTACTGTGTGTGTCACAGGTCGACACACATATGATGTTAGCAGACCATGTAGGGTTTGACACTGCCCCATGATCTTTTTTGTTACAAACCATTTGGAGGTTCTCTAAGTGTTTGATATGCTTTGTGTGATACATCCCACAGGGAGTGTTGTACAATTAATGCGGAGTATGAGGAGTGATTGCCCACAATTTCCTTGTAACCATAGTCACATAATGGTCAAACGAGGGAGCTATCCAGCCCAAGTACTTGCATCCTTTTTTTTGCAGTGGTGTTAAATCATTTTGATGAGGGAAGGGTTGTTTAGCAAAAGTGATGATGCTAAATGTGTAGTATTAATATTATGAGAAGAAAGGGTTATTACTGTAGGTTCATAGGTTAGTGCTAGGCTATTGGCCTTAGGGCCAATACAAGCCTAACCATAACAATTCCCTGGCTATTTCTTCCCACAGTATTTACTTCCCTGGACCCCTGTCTAGCAGACGGTGACTGACGTGATCCTTGGATCTCCCACCCCAATCATCAAGGTTCCTTTTGAAGAGGGCCAAAGAGGCACTCTGCTTAACATGTATGGGCAGTCTTATTTCAGAGTCTGGGGAGTCTGGGTCAGGAACCTATCCCTCCAGCATGTTTTGTTCATTGTGATGAGCAAGGTTTAGATCCTGGAGTGTGTCTCTCTCTGAGGGTTTGGGATTTCTTTAAGTGTAGCATGTCCAACAGCTCTGGGTTTGACATGGCCTTGTATGTTAAGCAGAGAGTGCCTCTGAGTAGACGATATGCGACAGCTTATAGACGGAGATTTTTTAGATGGTCAGCATAGGGCGTCTGCTTTAGGCCTGTGATTCTTTTAGTGAGGTATTTCTGTGGCCTCTCCAGTTGTTGCAGATGTCTTTAGAGGTACATCCCAAACGGGGCGTTGTATTCTATAATTGGTCTAAATAGGGATGAATACAGTGGGACATTGACCTCCTTTTTTCTGGGTGAAAGGCCCTTAGTGATGTGTGCCAAGGATTTCCTGACTGTTGTGGCGATGTGGTTATCGAAGGTGAGACCACTGTCCACTTGTGTCCAAGTGTCTTATCACACTTTCGATGTTTAGTGTACTGCCACCTATGTGGTAATTCATGGGTACATGTTTTTTTCTAAAGGGGATAACTATACATTTCCTGGCATTGAGCTTGAGCCCATGGCTCTGGCACAAAGTATCTGTTTCTGTAAGGCCTTTTGTAGAATATCCACATAATTTGGGGATTCAATAATGGCTCCCAGTTTGCAGTCCTCTGCGAACTTTGTTCGCCAGAGTCCCTTAGTGTTGGCCTGTACTTTACTTTAGATGCCGAACAAGAGCGGTCTCGGGACTGAACCCTGAGGTACTCCACATGTCTGGAGCTGGATTTGGAGTTGGCTACTTTGACAGTGTGGGTTCTGTCAGTAAGCCAGTTTTAAAACCTGTATGGAATAGTTTTGAAAACGTGCGTATAACAAATGGTAAAAAACAGACTTAAGCAACCATTTGGAAATGGCTTATTTTGACACAGGTTGTCCCTTCTTACAGTTACAATAAATTAATAAATTGATCTAAGGATCTGAAAGATTCACTTCTGTCAAGATAGTGCCTGATCTGTCTGTGGGCATTCAAGGTATGGAGAATCCTCTCTTTCCCCTGAACCTAATAATAAGGGAGAAAATGGTGAGATGGATAGTTTAGTTTAAAATAAACTAAGAGAACACTTTAGACATAAATTGGCTCTTATGCATTTAGCCCCTAACTTGTATACCGCTTAGCCATGGCTGTGAAGACCTACTGCTTACACTGATCGCTTGTTAGGCGTGTTTACTGAGAATCACTATTCTGCAGTAAATATTGGCGCCTTCCCAAAATCAGCTGCTAGACATTATTTTAGTAACCTCCTCTTTATTTTGTGTCCCTTTTAAATGCAGTAAATATTGGCGCCTTCCCAAAATCATCTGCTAAAGATTATTTTAGTAACCTTCTCTTTATTTTGCGTCCTTTTTAAATTGGTATGACCCATTCCCACCTCACCGGGGCAACGAAACTGCTTTACTCGTTACTCAACTGGAAATGCTCAGCAAGCGGGTAAGCGATGCAGCTTACCAGACTTAGATTAAGTTTAGAAGCAGTTTGTATTAGAACTACTTTATCCGAGGCATTTCCCTGTTATTGAAGGCAGTCTGCTCATTACAATGCATGCATGAATGGGCGCTCTCATTTGCAATCCCCTAATCTAAATACCACTTAGCTACGGGTGTGTAGAACTGCCGCATGTGTAGAACTGCCGCAACTATTCACCGCTTGTCCGGTGTTCTTTTCTCAGAACCACTTCTCTGCTGCATTTATTAATTGGAGACTACCCAAGATCAGCCACAACCAATAGACTAATTTAGTAACCTCCCTTTTATTTTCTACTTTTATTTTACTTATTTCTCCCCTTTTAAACTGTTGTGACCCATTCCCCCCCCACCCGGGGCACTGCAACTGCTTTTTACTTGAGGCACTAAACTGGAAACTGGAAACGCTCGATCAGTGAGTGCAAGCTCACCAAATTTAGATTAGTCAAGTCTCTAAGTGTTTATTGCAGTACAATTGCCTAATCTAAGGTAATTCCTCTGACACATAATGCTGTCTACCCTTTTATATTGTATGCTAGATTCTATCCTATTGCAAATAAATGGACTGGTTAAAAGTCGTATACCTATACTGAACTTAGATAATTTTTCTATTTTTAACTCTTACCATATAGTCCTGTTTCATTTATAATTGTCGTAATTGATTTTATCTTGACATGCTCAATCTGCTTAAGTAAGAACTAACGTGCCCTTCTAGTTTAAACTGTTGTATGCTGTGGTATGTTACTGTCAATGCATGCACACAGAGTGGTATTAGTTTAAACTGTTTAATGCTATGGTATGTTACTGTTAATGTATGCGCTCAGAGGCTATAATAATTACGTAAGAGGAAACTGAGTATTAAACTTATTAAGTAAGAGGATAAGATTCAAGTGCAATTTGTTTGACTATTTTTCTGCTTATACCTGTCGGACTGTGTTTACTAGGATTGTAAGTGCTTCCTCACGCAGAGTTTATTTTATAATGTTGGCTAACTTTAGTGCAAAGTTCATTTTTTACTGAATGTCTGAACACTGCCCTACTCTGTATCCAAATGCAATCTTTGATTTGCTATGTATCACCCAGTACTGATGACTTCTGTTTAAGTGTAAAACACTGGTTCTAATCCACATTTTTTGTACTATGGTACTGAAGCTTTTACTGTTCTTAATTTAACTAAATGTAATCTTCCTTTCTCCCACCCCTAGTCTTCTTATAGTCTACACTTCTTTAAAACTCATACTCTCACTACATACCACCCCCTAGGCTACTCCTCACTTCCTAAACTATACTACCCTATTGTTGCATTTCTCTCTTAATGACTGTTTTTCTGTCTTCATAGCATTAATTTTACCTTTCTCTCCTTTTGCAGCTTGCTATCTATACGTACAAGTTACTCCAGACAATATTACCTGACTTGCATAGTACCTACCTACATAGTACCTGGGTTCCCTACCTGTAAGAACCATCTCGGGGATCGTGTAGTGTATCGGGAAACTGTCCTACCTCCCCACAAGAACCAGATACTAAAAGAGTGTATGTACCTTACTGCATAACCATTTGTGCCACTGGTTGAGGTTAGTGTCTGACCCAGCATGCGCTAGCCAGCAGCCCAGCACTGACCCAATCCTCTCTTGGCTCCATAGACTCTTCCCTTCCTTCCCTCCCAGTGCTGCCCCTGACATTCTGTAATTACCCATTTGGTCAGCAGATGGCAGCACCCATCCATTAACTACCTTACACTCCAATCTTATAAGCTCTAAACTTTACAAATAAAAAGAAAACTAAGACAAGAAAATAGAATCTCCAACTGCCTTCTCTACCTCTCCACCTAGTGAATTCTATGTTTTCCTTCCACCTTTGACTCATCACCCTGTCCCCAACCCCAGTGACTACTTACCTTATGATTGTTACCTTGTGTCTCTTTTCTTATCCTCACTGTTTTCCATAGCCTCGTCCTTGGGTCTTTCATCTCCTGGCTCTTCCCGCTCCGTTCGCCCAGCTGGCTCACTCCGCTCCCCTGCATCCAATTCTCACCCACCCCCACTACCTCTACATTTATATCCTACTAACCACACCCACTCCAATTACCCTCTTCCTTCCCCACCCCTTACTTCCTGGCTCCACCCCCTACCTCCTTTCAATCACCTAGCCTAACCACTCCCAGCCTTGCTACACTCCATTCACACCAATCACTCACCCCGACTACAACCCTAAAACTACAGCAATGTTAACAAAACCTTCCTCACCTATTACCCATCTACTACTACTAAGCTTATCCTATCTAACCTACATCACCAAACCCTTTACACTACTCACTCCCTCCATTATCACATAACCAGCCCAATCCCTAAACAACACAAACACTCCTCCACCTCTATAAGCCCTCACCTATACTTCTGCAACCCCTCCCTACTCTTCCCCTTCAAACTATTTTCCACATACAAGCATATTAATCCAAGTCTGACTTGCACTACAAAACATACTTGCACTACAAAACATACAACCCTTAAACCATACACAAAACTCTCTCTAGTTACCTTTCTTTTAATCTTCAACGTATCACCACTCTACTTTCTGGTGGCATACACCCTAACCCTGGTCCCTCTTCCATCAACTCCTCAACAACCCCCTCCTTTACACCTTCATCTCCAAAAACCCTTACCTTCTCAGTAATAAATGCTCAAAGTATATGTAACAAAATAGGTAAACCAAAAAGCACTAAACAAATGACAAACCAGGTAAACCAAACGAATGAGCTGTAGAAAGCGCAAGTCCAAGGCTGACAATAAAAAATGTAAATTTAATGAAGTAAGCACACACTTTCGGAGAACTCAATGGTGCTCCTTCCTCAGACAAAAAAAGTTTTACATCTCTGAATAACAACCACATTTTTATACAATCAATTATGCTAATTAAGTGTGTTCAAACTAACAAATCACATAGACCCATAAGGGGGTGTGTTCCTATTACTAGCACCAGCAGAGAACTTTTGTCCTAAAAGGTGCAAGTATAATAAACTAAAATCCTACTGCACCATAATTAAAAAAACAAAACAAAAGGCGCAAGTGTGTGTGTGTGTGTGTGTGTGTGTGCAAGCAAAGGAGCACGTGTGTGTGCAAGCAAAGGAGCACGTGTGTGTGCAAGCAAAGGAGCACGTGTGTGTGCAAGCAAAGGAGCACGTGTGTATGTGTGTGCAAGCAAAGGAGCACGTGTGTATGTGTGTGCAAGCAAAGGAGCACGTGTGTGTGTGTGTGTGTGTGTGCAAGCAAAGGAGCACGTGTGTGTGTGTGTGTGTGCAAGCAAAGGAGCACGTGTGTGTGTGTGTGTGCAAGCAAAGGAGCACGTGTGTGCAAGCAAAGGAGCACGTGTGTGTGTGTGTGTGCAAGCAAAGGAGCACGTGTGTGTGTGCAAGCAAAGGAGCACGTGTGTGTGTGTGTGTGTGCAAGCAAAGGAGCACGTGTGTGTGCAAGCAAAGGAGCACGTGTGTGTGTGTGTGCAAGCAAAGGAGCACGTGTGTGTGTGTGCAAGCAAAGGAGCACGTGTGTGTGTGTGTGTGTGCAAGCAAAGGAGCACGTGTGTGTGTGTGTGTGTGCAAGCAAAGGAGCACGTGTGTGTGTGTGTGCAAGCAAAGGAGCACGTGTGTGTGTGTGTGCAAGCAAAGGAGCACGTGTGTGTGTGTGTGCAAGCAAAGGAGCACGTGTGTGTGTGTGTCAAGCAAGGAGCAAGTGTGTGTGTGTGTGTGTGCAAGCAAGTGTGTGTGTGTGTGTGTGCAAGCAAAGGAGCGATGTGTGTGTGTGTGTGTGTGTGCAAGCAAAGAACACGTGTGTGTGTGTGTGTGTGCAAGCAAAAGACACGCGTGTGTGTGTGTGTGTGTGTGTGCAAGCAAAGGAGCACGTGT
Organism: Protopterus annectens; assembly: GCF_019279795.1. Classification (NCBI taxonomy): domain Eukaryota; kingdom Metazoa; phylum Chordata; order Ceratodontiformes; family Protopteridae; genus Protopterus; species Protopterus annectens. Next base: position 1,083,558,421 of record NC_056744.1, on the reverse strand, counting down.
GTGTGTGTGTGTGCAAGCAAAGGAGCACGTGTGTGTGTGTGTGTGCAAGCAAAGGAGCACGTGTGTGTGTGTGTGTGCAAGCAAAGGAGCGTGTGTGTGTGTGTGTGTGCAAGCAAAAGAACACGTGTGTGTGTGTGTGTGTGCAAAGGAGCACGTGTGTGTGTGTGTGTGCAAGCAAAGGAGCACGTGTGTGTGTGTGTGTGTGTGTGCAAGCAAAGGAGCACGTGTGTGTGTGTGTGTGTGTGCAAGCAAAGGAGCACGTGTGTGTGTGTGTGTGTGTGTGCAAGCAAAGGAGCACGTGTGTGTGTGTGTGTGTGTGCAAGCAAAGGAGCACGTGTGTGTGTGTGTGTGTGTGTGCAAGCAAAGGAGCACGTGTGTGTGTGTGTGTGTGTGCAAGCAAAGGAGCACGTGTGTGTGTGTGTGTGTGCAAGCAAAGGAGCACGTGTGTGTGTGTGTGTGTGTGCAAGCAAAGGAGCACGTGTGTGTGTGTGTGTGCAAGCAAAGGAGCACGTGTGTGTGTGTGTGTGTGCAAGCAAAGGAGCACGTGTGTGTGTGTGTGTGCAAGCAAAGGAGCACGTGTGTGTGTGTGTGTGTGTGCAAGCAAAGGACAAGTGTGTGTGTGTGCAAGCAAAGGAGCACGTGTGTGTGTGTGTGTGCAAGCAAAGGAGCACGTGTGTGTGTACAAGCAAGGAGCGTGTGTGTGCAAGCAAGGAGCAAGTGTGTGTGTGTGTGTGTGCAAGCAAGTGTGTGTGTGTGTGTGTGTGTGTGTGTGCATGTGTGTGTGTGTATGCAAGAACAGTGTGTGTGTGTGTGTGTGTGTGCGAGCAAGGAGCAAGTGTGTGTGTGCGCAAGCAAAGGAGCACGTGTGTGTGTGTTTGTGTGTGTACAAGCAAAGGAGCAGTGTGTGTGTGTGTGTGCAAGCAAAGGAGCACGTGTGTGTGTGTGTGTGTGTGCAAGCAAAAGAACACGTGTGTGTGTGTGCAAGCAAGAACAGGAGTGTGTGTGTGTGTGTAAGCAAGGTAGGTGTGTGTGTGTGCAAGCAAGGAGCAGATGTGTGGCAAGACAGGAGTGTGTGTGTGTGGCGTATTGTGTGTGTGTGTGTGCAAGCAGGGCAGTGACTTGTGTGTGTGTGCAAGCAAGGAGCAGGAGCACAGGGGTGTGTGTGTGTGTGTGTGTGTGTGTGCAAGCAAGGAGCAAGTGTGTGTGTGTGTGTGTGTGTGTGTGTGTGCAAGCAAGGAGCAAGTGTGTGTGCAAGCAAGGAGCAAGTGTGTGTGTGTGTGTGTGTGTGCAAGCAAGGAGCAAGTGTGTGTGTGTGCAAGCAAGGAGCAAGTGTGTGTGTGCAAGCAAGGAGCAAGTGTGTGTGTGTGTGTGTTATTATTATTATTAATATAAACAAGGAGCAAGTGTGTGTGCAAGCAAGAGCAAAGTGTGTGTGTGTGTGTGTGTGTGCAAGCAAGGAGCAAGTGTGTGTGTGTGTGTGTGTGTAATCTTCTGAGGGTTTGTGATCAGAAATTGAAATCTCATTTTCTAAATTCTAACTTTAATGATTTTACAGTACAAAAGTATAAGGCCAAACTGAGGCAGTCGGTGACTATCAGTACTTCTGAGAGAGGTAGGGTTGTGTAAAATCTTTTGATGCCTGAGGCCTGCTGTGATAGAGGACACATGTATTCACACATAAGTCTCGGCATGACATGTTAGTCATTTCTGGATAAATCACCAACCTTTGCTTGCTTACATTGCAAGTGACAACACGTGAGATAATACTTAATCGTTCATATTATTACACAATACACTCCAGGTTCAACACTTGCCTTGTAAATCAATGGATTGAAACACGTTTCAGTTCAGGAGACGAACTGTCTGATGCTAGCAGTACACAGCTATTAAATGGTTAGGTAAAGAGTTTGAGTGCTGCCTGGCATCAATGTTACTACTGTGTATCAGCATGTATGTGAGTTTTAGCCCTTTTAAGGTGAGGTGTGTGCTATGCATTGCCAGTTAGCGAATGTTGGGGCATGTTCAGTTACTCCTCCAGCAACTTCTGGTCCCCCCCTCTGACTCCTCCCACCTGTGTGTGGCTGTGGTGACCTTGTCATTGGTGGTGAAATATTTGCCCATTCATATTGATCCTGCTGAAGCTGCTTTCTCGGGACAGTGTTATGAAGCATGGCATAGGCAGATTTTAGTACATGTAGATGGAATGCTGCAGGACTCCCCAGATGTATCTAGGCACCAGAACCGCCTTCAGTAGCCTAAGCATACTGTATGGTATTTCTGGTTTGATGTATGCCTTATTATATAGGCGTTCTTCAACTTGAGTGTCTGTGCATTTCTGAAGGAGCCTTCATCAGCCATGGTTCCAGTGCATAACACATCCCCATGTCTGATAACCATACCTAGTGAACATTGGATACACTTGGAAGGTGTGCCAGATATGAGTTATGCTTACCACCTAAGTTGCCTTTTACACATACAAGATTTTCAACAACATTACTCGCGACTTGGCAGCATACCTCTCAACTGTCCATATTTTACAAAATGTCGAATTTTGCCCTCACATATTTTGGTCTGTTCCTCATAAAATTTGTGGTTTTCTGGATTTTTGTGGCAAATCAGTAAAATTTAGCCAAGCCATGACAGGCATTGAGTTTCAGAATTAATAGCCCTCAGAAAATGCACAATTAACACAATATGTTTTTATTTAACAAATTTCTAAGTTCATAAAAGCATTATTTAAAATTTGTACCTATTTTGAGACTTGGCTTTTGTCCAGATTTGACATCCCAAGATGTTGAGAGAGCTATGTGGCAGTTGAGTAGAAGCCCTTTCTATTTATGTGAGCCTTTCCACCTGTTCCTGGGTGGGTGCCTTGGTGTTTCTATATGTGTAGAATGTATGGCACCCAGTGCCTATAGAGTAGAACTCCTGCATGTTTGTGGCCCTGCCTCCAGGAGGAGCAGGAAATAGATGTGGTCATTGGCATGTAGTAGCATAGCATTCAGGGTATGTAGAATCCTGGATGCTGATGCATGACACCCCAGCATGTCCCTGTTGGTTTCTGAAAGGTTTGGGTAAGCTAAAATTCTAAGTGATACTATACGTTTGTCTCCACTGGGATGGGTTTCTCTCTGTTACATGACCTGGGTCTGAGTTGAGGACAACAGGGTTGCAGAGTTCCTGTGGTGTGTCTCCAGCTATCCTGTAGCGCTTTACAATTTCTACCTCATGCAGATTGTGATGGGGTCTGAAGACTGTTCTCTTTCTTGGCTGTGGTCTGTTAGCAGCAGTAGCGTGAAGGCTTCAGCCTGTTGGACATGCATTTGAATCAAAGCAGCAGCAGCCCTAACATTCTGTCTACTCTGGAGCACTTTCTGTGGCTGTGTTCCAGTGAGTTTGCAATTCCAGTGAAAACCAGCACGGAGTCTTGTATTAGTTGATTGATGTACATTTCAGCTGCTTATGCTGCAATTAGCATGCCACCATGTTTACTGTGGTTGCCGCGACTCTCCACACAGTGTGGGAGCTGCCACCAGTGTGCTACTGGCGCATGCAGGTCGACGCACATGTGATGTTAACAGACCATGTGGGGTTTGACACTGCCCCATGATCTTTTTTTTGTTACAAACCATTTGGGTTTCTCTAAGTGTTTGATATCGCTGTGTGATACATCCCACAGGGAGTGTTGTACAGTGTCACGGAGTATGAGGGTGATTGCCCACAATTTCCTTGTAACCATAATAGTCACATAATGGTCAAGCAGGGGAGCTATCCAGCCCAAGTACTTGCATCCTTTTTTGCAGTGGTGTTAAATCATTTTGATGAGGGAAGGGGTTGTTGTTTAGCAAAAGTGATGATGCTAATGTGTAGTATTAATATTATGAGAAAAAGGAGTTATTACTATAGGTTCATAGGTTGGTGCTAGGCCTATTGGCCTTGGGGGCCAGCTACAAGCTAACCATAATTCTGGCTATTTCTTCCCACAGTATTTGCTTTCCCTGGACCCCTGTCTAGCCAGGCGGTGACTGGCGTGATCCTTGGATCTCCCACCCCAATCATCAAGGTTCCTTTTGAAGAGAGGCCAAGGGGCATAGCAACATGTATGGGCAGTCTTGTTCAGGGGTCTGGGGTCTGGGTCAGGAACAACCTATCCTCCAGCATGTTTTGTTCATTGTGATGAGCAAGGTTTAGATCACAAATTAATGTCTCTCTCTGAGGGTTTGGATTTCTTTAAGTGTAGCATGTCCAACAGCTCTGGGTTTGACATGGCCTTGTATGTTAGTAAGCAAGTGCACTCTGAGTGGGCGATGTCGGCAACATATAGGCGAGGAGATTTTTTAGATGGTCAGCATAGAGCGTCTGCTTTAGGCCTGTGATTCTTTAGTGAGGTATTTCTGTGGCCTCTCCAGTTGTTGCCAGATGTCTTTAGAGGTACATCCCAAAGCAGGCGTTGCTGTTATAATTGGTCTAAATGAGGATGAATACAGTGGGACATTGACCTCCTTTTTCTGGGTGAAGGCCCATAGTGATGTGTGCCAAGAGTTTCCTGACTGTTGTGGCGATGTGGTTGTCGAAGGTGAGACACGCCACTTGTGTCCAAGTCATGTATCACTTTCGATGTTGTGTACTGCCACCTGTGTGGTGAATTCATGGGTGCATGTTTTTCTAAAGGGGATAACTATACATTTCCTGGCATTGAGCTTGAGCCCATGGCTCTGGCACAAAGTATCTGTTTCTGTGGAGCCTTTTTGTGGGGCTATCCACATAATTTGGGGATTCAATAATAGCTCCCAGGATTTGCAGTCCTCTGCGAACTTTGTTCGCCAGAAGTCATAGTGTTGGCTGTACTTTACTTTAGATGCCGAACAGGCGGTCTCGGGACTGAACCCCTGGTGCTCCACATGTCTGGAGCTGGTTGGAGTTAGCTGCTGACAGTGTGGGTTCTGTCAATCAAGCCAGTTTTAAAACCTGTGTGGAAATTGAAGGCGTCATTATAACAAATGGTAAAAACAGACTTAAACATACATTTGGAAAATGGCTATTTTGACACAGGTTGTCCTTCTTACAGTTACAATAAATTAATACAAATTGATCTAAGGATCTGAAGATTCACTTCTGTCAAGATAGTGCCTGATCTGTCTGTGGGCATTCAAGGGTATGGAGAATCCTCTCTTTCCCCTGAACCTAATAAGGGAGAAAATGGTGAGATGGATAGTTTAATTTAAAATAAACTAAGAGAACACTTTAGACATAAATTGGCTCTTATGCATTTTAGCCCCTAACTTGTATACGCTTAGCCATGGCTGTGAACCTACTGCCTTACGCTGAAATCGCTTGTTGGCGTGTTTACTGAGAATCACTATTCTGCAGTAAATATTGAAACCTTCCCAAAATCAGCTGCTAGACATTATTTTAGTAACCTCCTCTTTATTTGTGTCCTTTTAGAGTAAGTAAATATTGAAGCTTCCCCAAAATCATCTCTTTGAGGTATTTTAGTAACTTCTCTTTGTTCGTCCTTTTTTAGAATTGGTATGACCATTCCCACCTCACCGGAGACACTTGAAACTGCTTTTACTCGTTGCTCAGCTGGAAATGCTCGGCAATGGTGGCGATGCAGCTTACCAGACTTAGATTAAGTTTAGAAGCAGTTTGTTATTAGAACTACTTTATCGAGGCATTTCCCTGTTATTGAAGGCAGTCTGCTCATTACAATGCATGCATGGATAGGCGGCTCTCATTTCCTGATCTAATCTAAATACCACTTAGCTACTGGGTGTGTATACCAGAACTGCATGTGTAGAACTGCATGACTATTCACCGCTTCGTCGGTGTTCAATAACTATCGAACCACTTCTCTGCTGCATTTATTGGTGGAGACTACCCAAGATCAGCCACAGCCAATGAACAATTGTGCACCTTTTAAACTGTTGTGACCCATTCCCCCACCGGGGGCACTGCAACTGCTTTTGCTTGAGGGCACTAAACTGGAAACTGGAAGCGGCTCAGATCAGTGAGTGCAAGCTCACCAAATTTAGATTAGTCAAGTCTCTAAGTGTTTGTTGCGGTACAATTGCTAATCTAATTCCTCCTGACACATAATGCTGTCTGCCTTTTTATGTGTATGCTAGATTCTATCCCTGTGCAAATAAATGGACTGGTTAAAAGTCGTGTATACCTATACTGAACAGATAATTTTTCTATTTTTTAACTCTTACCATATAGTCCTGTTTTATTTATAATTGTAAGTAATTGATTTTTATCTTGACATGCTCAATCTGCTTAGAAATGGAAACTAAACGTGCCCTTCTAGTTTAAACTGTTGTATGCTGTAATTTATGTTACACACAATGATACATGCACACACAGAAGAGTAGTATTAGTTTAAACTGTTTCATGCTATGGTATATTTACTGTTAATATATGCGCTCAGGAGCTATAATAGATACATTAAGAGAGAAGCAAATGTAAACTTAACAGTAAGAGGATAAGATTCAGAAGTGCAATTTGTTTGACTATTTTTCACAAACATACACAGCCGGACTGTGTTTGCACTAGGATTGTAAGGAGTGGCACTCCATGAAGTTTATTTTATAATGTTGGCTAACTTTAGTGCAAAGTTCATTTTTACTGAATGTCTGAACACTGCCTACTCTGTATCCAAAATACAATCTTTGTTGATTTGCTATGTATCACCAGTACTGCAATGACTTCTGTTTAAGGTATAAAACACTGTTCATCCACATTTTTGTACTATAGTACTGAAAGCTTTTACTGTTCTTAATTTAACTAAATACTTAATCTTCCTTTCTCCCACTAATCTTCTTATAGTCTACACTTCTTTAAAACTTTCCTTACTCTCACTACACTTTTACACCCCTAGGCTGCTCCTCACTTCCCTAAGCTTATACTACCCTATTGTTGCATTTCTCTCTTAATGACTGTTTTCTGTCTTCATAGCATTAATTTACCTTTCTCTCCTTTGCAGCTTGCTATCTATACGTACAAGTTACTCCAGACAATATTACCTGACATAGTACCTACCTACATAGTACCTGGGTTCCCTACCTGCTTAAGAACCATCTAGGGATGTGTGTATGGAAAACATTACCTCACAGGAGCCAGATACTAAAAAGAGTGTATGCCTTACTGCATAACCATTTATTGCCACTGGTTGAGGTTGAGTGTCTGACCCAGCGCT
>NC_056744.1:1083516223-1083531223 GCF_019279795.1 Protopterus annectens | reverse complement strand
GTGTGTGCAAGCAAGGAGCAAGTGTGTGTGTGCAAGCAAGGAGCAAGTGTGTGTGTGCAAGCAAGGAGCAAGTGTGTGTGTGTGTGTGTGTGTGTGTGTGTGTAAACAAGCAAGTGTGTGTGTGTGTGTGTGTGTGTGCAAGCAAGTGTGTGTGTGTGTGTGTGTGTGCAAGCAAGTGTGTGTGTGTGCAAGCAAGGAGCAAGTGTGTGTGTGTGTGCAAGCAAGGAGCAAGTGTGTGTGTGTGTGTGTGTGTGTGTGTGTGTGTGTGTGTGTGTGTGTGTGTGTGTGTGTGTGCAAGCAAGGAGTGTGTGTGTGTGTGTGTGTGTGTGTGTGTGTGTGCAAGCAAGGAGCAAGTGTGTGTGTGTGTGTGCAAGCAAGGAGCAAGTGTGTGTGTGTGTGTGTGCAAGCAAGGAGCAAGTGTGTGTGTGTGTGTGTGTGTGTGTGTGTGTGTGTGCAAGCAAGGAGCAAGTGTGTGTGTGTGTGTGTGTGTGTGTGTGTGTGCAAGCAAGGAGCAAGTGTGTGTGTGTGTGTGTGTGTGCAAGCAAGGAGCAAGTGTGTGTGTGTGTGTGTGTGTGTGTGCAAGCAAGGAGCAAGTGTGTGTGTGTGTGTGCAAGCAAGGAGCAAGTGTGTGTGTGTGTGTGTGTGTGTGTGTGTGCAAGCAAGGAGCAAGTGTGTGTGTGTGTGTGTGTGTGTGTGTGTGTGTGTGTGTGTGTGTGTTCAAGCAAGAAGCCTGTGTGTGTGTGTGTGTGTGTGTGTGTGTGTGTGTGTGTGTGCAAGCAAGAGCAAGTGTGTGTGTCATAAGGTACGTGTGTGTGTGTGTTCAAGCAAGAAGCCTGTGTGTGTGTGTGTGTGTGTGTGTGTGTGTGTGTGTGTGTGTGTGTGTGTGTGTGTGTGTAAGCAAGGAGCAAGTGTGTGTGTGTGTGTGTGTGTGTGTGTGTGTGTGTGTGTGTGTGTGTGAATGCAAGCAAGGGGCAAGTGCGTTTTATGTTTATAGTGTATCATTTGTTAGCTATTTAACCAAACAGTAAGGAAAAATATGTTGAGTTTGATGCTTTGCAAAGCAGTGAGTGGTCCCATTGCTTCGGAGCTTGATTCTAAATTTGACAGGAGTGCAACAAAGTCTCCCAATGTAAGGAAGGAACGGCTGACAAGAAAACAGTGCATTAGTCCGGTCAGCTTCTCCGAGCTGTCAGTCACATGCAGATAATGTGTCAAATTTACCTTGGCTCTTTGACAGTTAGGGAAGGTAGGTCTGAAGGGGGAGGGGAGATGCCTTGAAGAACTAGATTTCGGCCTTCACAAAAGAAATCAGGTTAACATTTCTAAGAAGAAAGAGCAATAAAATGCACTTTTCTGTTCTGTTGCATTTGCACTGCTTGTGTTTGAAGTAGCCATTGAAAAAGGATAAAATTTTAACCAAAAGTAGGTGACTATAACACAGCAGTGAATGCCTGTAAAGTCAGTGCACTGATGGGAGATTTAAGGAAAAAGTGGCAGAGATGATGCAATTTTTTGGAGACGTACAATGCATTCTAGGATACTCGGTGGCAGACGTTATCAGAATTATTTCAAGATGCCAGACCGCATGTGGTCATGGTCAGAAATTGCGTATAAAAATATCTAAATGCATTTAATAGAACAGGACATGAGTTGGATTTAAAGGTAGCCATTGCTCTTTTCTAGAGGGCTAAAAGCTAATGATTGCCAAAAGCATGCAAGACTTTTTAACATTTAGGATAAGGTAACGGATGGGAAAAGCATAAGTAACCTTAATTTTAGATTAGGTAATGCCTATAGGTGCAGGTATTGATTTGTGGCCTCTGCATCTATTTTGAGGGTAGACTTTATTTTTTTCTTTTTGAAGAAAAATGTACTTGTGTGTTTTCTAAGTTAAAATGAGGATTGGAATGATATTTTGGTTTCATTGAAGCAAAAAGTCTTGTAATGTGACTGTCTCAAATGGAGATAAGTAACTGTAAAGATCAGACTCAAACATTAGTATGAGCATACAAGCTAAAAATCGTAAATGTACATTGAAGTTAACTGTCATGTATAATAGGTGGAAGTAATAGCTTTTTGTCATACTGGTGACTATGTCCATATTATCGTGGACTGTAAGTGGCTTTACAGGTATAGGCAAAAAGCCGAGAGTTGAATGCAGTTTGCACCCTACATTTCCCAATATAATTGTAAGAGGTGCATTTGGATAGTAAGGAAGATGTGAATTTAATAAAGGAGTTCATGGTGAATATTCAGTAGAATATTGCCAACAAAAGGAAAAGGCACACAATAATACTGTTTGCTAGAAGGTCTCAAGTTTGTGATGGAAGAAGGGAAAAAGATTGTGGTAGTAAGGGCGATGAGAAACGGTGATCTAATAAATGAAGAAGGAAGTCTGATAAAACACACCATGTATTCCTGTGAAAGATAGGTAGAGGTTAAGTAAAAGACCTGGAAGGTTTTGTTTAACTAGATTTTAAAAGAATGGAGAACACCAGTATCGGGAAGAAAGCTGTGGTGTGTTTGTCATAAGAAGGGTAGGACCCTTTAGACCCAGCATTCTTACAGACCCATTTTTATTTTAAATGAGGGTTAGAAAGTGTTTGAATGGTAATAGTTCAAAGAATGGCAAAGGTGTTACAAAATTAATAGGTATGAATCGTGGATCAGTGTGGTTTTATAGAGGTGAGTCTAACATTTGATGGGAGTAGTCTCTTCCTGTGCTTTTTTTCTAGGGTCTGGATACTAGATCCGTTAGAAGTTGCTACTTGGTCTTCTGCTCTGAGATTATAAGTAGGAAATTCTTGCCAGGGCTATCCTTCATGGGTTTGGGGAGGGCTCTTCAGCTTTTTTCCTACCATAATTTCTAGTAGCTTTTGTACTCACCCAATGCAGCGGTGATAAGGAAGGACCTAGTACAGTTGTGTAAGATCTTACCATAATGGTAGATATTCTGTTTCTCACTCTTGCAATATTCAGTTCCTCTCTTGCCTCCCATTATTTTCTGTTGTCTTACTACTAGCCAAGGGGATTCCTAATCCATTTATGTCTTATGATGCCCTTCATAGGCTGGCATGTTGTTTTTCTGTGGTTGCTCTAGTTCTCTTGGAGAATTTCAGTTCTGAGGATTAGGTGTGCGTACATTGCATATGTACCTTGCTCTTTGCATGTAGGACATACATCTGAAGTATGACACTTGGAAGGTATAAAGGCTTTGGTATACTGGCTGGCCAGATGTTGGACTGTCTTCACCAGAATGTCCCCCAAGAGGAAAGACTACTGCAGTAGTGAAAATGAGGACATCTACTGTTATGGTAAGATCTTACACAACTGTACTCTTTATTATGCATAGTAAGATACAAGTAAGATACAAGCAGTGAAAGTGTTAGTTTTAGTTTTGTATACTAGTTGGGCATGTTTTTATTAACCAGAAGAGAAGTTGTGGACAAGAATTGAAGTAATGTATTTGGGTAGGAAAGGGGGGCACGGGTTAAGTGGCATAAGTTGAACCTCCCAATAGACCAAAATGGTTCTGGATTTCCTAATTTGAATGGATACTTTAGAGCTACACAGTTAAACCTCATAAACATAACACACAAGTAGAAGTTAAGTCAAAGTGGAGTGAGATGATGATATGGGGGGGAAGGACTCGAGAAACAAGGAGGCAGAGTAAGATTTTTGGATGCAGAACCTTGAGGAAAACCATCACCATGCAGAATATTATATTCATAAAATGGAAATGGCAGAAGGTATTCTAAGAATAAGCTAACCTGGGATGGAGAGATTTTTGCAAGTAGGGGTGTAGAAAATGGGTAGGGGTGGGCTAGAATTTACTGGTGAAAACTAGCATAGAAACCAAGCTATTGGGACCTAATGACTAGAGAGGGAAAGGTAATAGAATGGGAAGAGACCCAGCAGAAGTTTGGACTTCATGTTAGAGACTGCCTTCCTTATCATGGATTGATATTGGAATATAGGCAAAGAGAAGGGGATAAGGGACTGCTAAACAAAATACCAGCTCTGTTAAGAGTTTTTAATTGAGTCTAGAACAAAAGCTGCTGTTGTGTTTTTTTTTTATTATTATTAAGGGTAATTAAAAGGGCATATAAAATATTGCATGGTAACCGATAAGAATCTAAGCAGGTTAGAAAGATTGGGCAGAGAGACTGGAAATGTAATTTAAAAAGGAACAATCTTGCATACTTGGGGAGCCATGCATATGTCCTCAAAAGTCCAGAAGCTTTATGAATTTTGCTTTAAAGTGTTTGCTTAAGTATTTGATACCCCCAGCAGACTTTAGAGGATCTTTTCTCCTGTTGATAGCAAATACTTGAGGTGCAATAGAAATGAGGGGTAAATGGGAACATGTTTTTTGGAACTGTACTATACTGGCAGAGGTAAAAAAAATCCATATAGTATAACATCCTTAGAAGTGACTGTAAAATCAAAAAAGGTGGAGGTATAGCCATTCTCTATAAATCTAACCTCCAAATTTCACCCTTTAACATACCACAATTATTAGATACCAAATCTGAACACCTATCTATCAAACTATTAATAAATAACTCCAAATCTATCTATCTATCTAATTTGCATGTATCTCCCCCTAGGTAATAATACCAACACTCTAGAAAACCTACTTAGTAACCTCTCCACCCAACTACCCCAAGAGACAATTGTACTAGGTGACTTTAACATCAACTGGTCCACTTGCAGTTCTGCCAACCCTACCAACCACATAAACCTCTTTGGATTCTCACAGTTAATAATCACTCCAACTAGAATCCATAAACCTAGCAGTAAAGAAACCACTCTAGACTGGATCCTTATTAATAGCCACCATGAAACTTGCACTCCAGGAACCCTTCCTGACTATATCCGTGACCATATGCTTACCTATATCATTACACAGAAAATCCACATTCCAAATACTCACAATATCAAAACCTCCCACTCAAAAAAAATTCTTCAATCCAGACAACTTCCTAAATGAATTACAAGCATGTGACTGGTCACCACTAACCCATCTTGAACTTGATGAGGCTGTCACCTACTTTAATACTAACTTTTTTAAAAACCTTGACTACCATGCACCATATCGCTCCACTAGAATAAGAACCAAATCTGCATCATGGCTCACAAAACAAACTAGGCAAAAGATACTCTTAAAAAATAAAATCTGGGCTAAATGGAGAGCTACCAAATATCCATCAGATCACCTCTTTAAACAGCTAAGAAATGCCACCAAAAAGGATATTCTTAGAGACAAAAAGACTACTACCTTCACCTACAACAAACCAGTCATCAAACACCTCAATAAGTTTGGTCAGGAATAAACAAACTTCTTCAGCCAGGTCACCCTACTACTCCAGATTTCCAGGTTTCAACGATAACAACTCCAACCAAATCCCTGATCTCAGAAGGCAAAATCCCTACTTTATGGAAAGTATCCCACATCATCCCTCTACATAAAGGTGGACCTTCTAAAGAGCTTTCTAACTTTCGCCCTATTGCTTTACTCTCCCCATTAGCTAAGATAATGGAAAAATGTATTCACAAACAACTACTTAACCACTTACTACAAAATAATCTACTAGCAAACTGCCAACATGGCTTTAGACCATTCCATAGCACATCAACTGCACTCTTATCCTTTACCGACTCTATAAACAAACCCCGGAACAACTCTTTTTCCTCTGCACTATTTATTGACCTGTCAAAAGCCTTTGATATATGGTCAACCATAACTAACTTCTAGAGAAACTAAAAGCCCATTCTCTTGATCCTCACGGTATACAGTGGTTCAGGTCTTATCTGGAAAATAGACAGCAAGCAGTGCTTTGCTGTCTTCACTACTCCCAGTAAATATTGGAGTACCCCAAGGCTCCATCTTAGGTCTCCTACTCTTTTTTCCTTATTTATCAACAATTTTCACATGAATATACCTCAAGCCACTTGCATTCAATATGCAGACGACTCCACCTTAATCTGTACTGCCAAGGATATAGCACCTCTCCACTCCCTCACCCAAACCGTTTTTCATAATATTTAAAACTGGTTTATGCAACACTGCCTCCTCCTCAATCCCAAAAAAACGAAACTACTCATTTTTACTCCAACTCATAAATTACCTAGTCCATTCTTCTCTATAACCTCTAACAATGGCACCAACAAAACTGCAGATACTACAACCCGCCTACTAGGTGTAACAGTTGATAATTGACTTGGCTATGATGACCGCATCAACTCCACCATAAAGTCTGTTAACCAAAAACTTGGTACCCACTATAGAATTAAACCCTTCCTTACCCCTTCTGCAAGGAAAACTATTGCCCAGACCCACCTCATTTCCACCCTTTTTGTATGCCTCTGTTATATATATCAACCTATCCAAAAATAACCTCTCTAAACTCTCTACCTGTTTATAATAGCATAGCTAGATTTGTCACATGCTCCCCCTTTAAAACTCACCACTGCAGAAACCTCAAACAACTCGAATGGCTAGAATTGCAAAAGCACACACTCTGTCAACAACTACTCGTCACTGAAAAGATCCTATACCACCCTATTAACACCCCTATCCTCAGTAATCTAATTACACCATATAAAAAATCTAGCTACACTTCGCTCAGCTAATAAACTTCTAGTTTCTTCTTTTAAATCTAACAACAAAGCTGGTGATTCACTTTTCTCAAACACTGCAGTAAAAACTGGAATCAACTTTCCCTCTGAATTATCAACCCTTGCTTCAACTTCCCTCTTACATCTTAAAGAGCATCTGAAAACTCATTGGCTTTGTCCATGTACTAACCCAGACTGATATCCTTTTCCCCTTCCTGCTTTATTCCTCTAACCTATGCCTCCAAAACTAATTATTACTCTTTTCTTCACAACATGACTATCAAATATAACTTCTTTCTTTCTTAACTGAGTTGTGCTCATAGCTTCTAATGTGTTTGATATATTGTTTAGTATAACTTTTACAAAATTTTTTATAGTCTATAATTTTTAGTGTTCTGTTGAACAATGCTGTCTCTGTATTGTGCTTTTATCATGTCCTTGTATAATTTTATTTTGTCACTGTTCATGCTTGGAGCTTTTCTCCCCGGGCCTCTACTGAAAATGGACATATATCCAGCTAGACTAGCCCGGTCAACAAATGTAAAAATAAATAAATAAATAAATAAAAATAATGTGTCAGGAAAGTGGGGGGAAGCAAATGTGTGTAAAGGAATGATTCTTTTGAGCTGGAACAAAAGATCTGAATAGCCTGACTATAGCAAGGCCTTTCTAAGTTTAATGCTATTGGCTGTCAAAAAGGCAATTCCTAGAAAACTGGTCAAAATCTAAACCACAAGTGTAACTGGGAACAAAACCTGCCGAATAATGTTCGGTAGGAGAAAATAGGTTAAAGGGAAGGCAGGAATTCAACAATTTAAGATTGGATTAGTACTAATTGTTAGAAAAAAAAGTAAAATGCATGGAATTTTTGAAGTTTTTAGTATGGCATTTTTCTGCTGAAGTATGCACGTCTGTCGAAATTGATACTTTTATTTTATTTTTGTCTTAGCAGCAGTTACCATGAACTGATGTTATAAAACCAAAGTACTGCAGACCGCCCTTAACCGAACCTGTGGGTACATTTCATGGAAAAGCCTTGGCGCATCAATGCCCTCTCTTTGAGAGAAGGGTGGATGTCTCTTTAGTAAATTGATATTTTAAACTTGCTGGCTGCCACTAGTTGACAATTGATGCTGCTTTCTGTGGGTATTGTATGATCAAGGTGCATTACTGGAGATTAGACCCTCCTCAAGTTGGTAAGAAGTGGGAAGGTTTTTAGATGACTGCACTTACCCACTTGAAAACTCTTAACTGTCTTGTAAATGAGCCAGATATACTAGAATTTTAAAGCTAAGCTCTCTGCCCAACTAAGGTCTGTATGTGGTAGCAGTTGTCTCGTGGCTAGTGGCCAGCAGAATCTTCCAGGGAAATGGCTCTAGCACAAATTCCTTGCAGTTTGGCTAATCATTCTATTGCAGCAGCCATATGTTTTTGTTAATAAGTGTTCTTTGTGTGTGCCCATATAGACATTTATTTAAACTGTTTAATTCTATATGAATGTGTTGCATCAAAACTGAGTGCACTGAGGGTAGCAGACTGAATAGCACTATTTACAAGAGTAGTAATTGTATCTGGGCCAGCCCACTAACCTAATTAACAAGTAAAAGCAAATAATTAAAAATGTTCTTTTCTTTATTCCCATAGAAAATGAGTATCCCATTGAGTCTGAGGAACTGCCCTTCTCATGTAATGGAGTCTGCTTTCATCATCAAAGACAGCCAAAGGTCTCCAAGGTAAAATGTCTGATGCATGGTTAGAAATTAGAATTCTTCTGCTGTGATAATCTAACAGTGTAGAGTTTGGGGTCGTTGCCTGGTACAAATTGATCTTGCAGGTTTGATTCCCAGCTAGAGTGCCATCTGTGCAGAATTTGGATGTCCTGTTTGCGCCTCAGAGGATTTTTGCACTGTGGTCAGATTTGCTTCTACATCCCAGACATGGTATAGGTGAAGAAGTTTGTCTTCCAAATTAACCATAGGGTTAAGTTTGCTTTGTGCATGTGTTCTGCAGTTTACTTGTGTTTTGTACAAGATTAGTTTCTCTACTTTGTTCCTTTTGAATACTGTAATATCCCTTGGTGTCTATGTATGAGTAAATGTTATCTTTAGAATGAATTGATGTATTTATGGTTCTGTTTGCAAATGGAGTGAAGGATGCTATGTGGAAGAATTGAAAATGTGCTTCATGTGTGCGACTAAAGATCTGTTCTAACACGTGTACAAAGAAATGTGTTGTTCTGTTGAATTTTCTTTTCTTGTGGAATAAAAACTGGCAATACTTTTGTGTTTGGTATGCCACGAAACACCATGTAATGAAACTTCTTGCATTAAAAAAGTTTACATGCAGTTTGCGTGTTTTGTGTATTAGGCAGGCTATTTTGTGTTGTCTGGTATTTAAAAAAACAAAAGGTAACTGGAGACTTTGAATATTATGTAAGAGACTGGAAGAAGTTGGGCTGACTTATTTAATACTACCATGGGTTAAAATAATGAAAGGTGTACAGAACATATCGTACACTGGAATTTCGTCTTGTATCATTTTATGGGATTCTCCCAAATCGGCCTGCCATGTGGCTGATTGTTGTGAATTTGCCTATTTGTTTTCTAGTTGATGAGTGCTTATTGTGGTGCAGCAGTCATCCTGGCAGCCATTAGGGCATTTAAAGGGTCTTGCCCTACTACTCTTTATTGCATACTGCTGAAGTCCACAAGAGATGGATGTGCAGTGGAGCAGTGCAAGGGCTTGTCTGTCATCTGTAAAAGTTGATGCTAGATCTGTAGTTCCACCTTAGACAAAGCATGTGCATCCATCTCTCTCCTGTCCACCATGAATTGTTGGTTGAGTGTATGATTTGCATGCACATTATGGAGAGGAAATATAATTTTCACTGTATATCTTAACTTTATTGTTGAAACTTTACAGAACCTATTGTAGCTGCAGTGATTCAGTGATTAAACAAGGGACGGAAGCTTAAATGATGGATTTTTGAAGGCTTCTAAATATGTTGAACTAGATGAAATTCATATTTCATGTAGATGGTGGACAAGTGCAAGGGCCTCCTTTAAATCCCCCATACAATTTGTGCACAGGCTTATAGGAAATTACTATCTTACAAGCTTGAAAGTGGAAATCTGCTTTGTTACTAGAGATGACATGGTTGTGGCTTTAATCGATAATCTGTGATATATGCGAAAAAAGAGATGAAACAATCTTTAGGGTCTTTTCTTCCTCAGCAGTCTGAAGATGTGCAGATTAGGAACTTGATTTTCTTTTTGCTGTTCGAAAAGTGTTGGGTGCATCCAGTGTTTCAGTTGGATATTTTTCTGTTTTACAGACAACAAAACTCTTTATTGATACTCTCTCTTGTCATCTTTCCAGGTCTGCAGACAATGGACTGGTGTCCTTAAGCTTTCCTAAATCAAAAATTGCTCTCTGGGATCCCACACCGGTTGGTACTGCTGTTAACCTTCATCTTGCCCACTACAGGTAATTGCTTTATAAACTTTCTTTACACTTGGATTAATTACAAGATTCAATTTTTTGAACACCTTTATTGAATTATCACTTGTGACATAAGCAAACTTAATATGGTTTGATTACAAACATTATACATCACATGTATTGTTATATATATCATATAATCTAGGCAACATCATTACTCCTTTAAAACATTTTTCTGCATATATTCCCACAATTTCCACTTTTTCTATGTATTTTACTCCTACCTTTTTCTAAAGAGCCTATCTCTTATTCTTTTATCTCTGTTAAAATATTCGCTATTTCAAGTATAGCTGGTTTAGATTTTGATTTCAGTTTTCTAGTAATAGCTTTTTTGCTAGCCACCAGACTTTAAACTTAACAAGGCCTTACTATATCTAGACAATTCAGATCCTATATCCCAGCTCAGAAAAATAATTTCCTTAGTTCATTTGCCCAGTATTCCTGACAGGACTTTGTAGGAAATTTTTAAAGTCTGCCAACTCATTACACTCCAAAGCTACCAAGACACCAACCTAGTCATACATACAAGAGCTGCTGAAAAGTGAGGAACAAAAACTGGCAATAAAATAATCTATCAAAGGATCTTTAATACCAAAAAGCATTAAGCACTTTCATCCCTCCTAGTAATGGGACTTCTTCAGAACTAAAAATAGTTGGCACGAAGCGATATTTAAAGCACATTCAATTGGGGGATCATACGACATTCCATCACAAATTACATCAATTACCAAAAATTGTAATTATTAAAATGAATATTTTACAGTAATAAGTAAACACTTTGTTACAAATATAGACAAAAATGTAGTAAATAACATATAAAATGTTACAACTTAGCTGTCCTTAATCTGCGAACACTACTTAAAGATGGTATAGCATTCAAACAGGGGGAGGGGGGGGTTGGCATCCAGCCTTAGCTGTCATAGCAGTTGACTATCTTCCATCATGTGTTCCCATGCACCACCTCCTGGAATTTGGAGACACTTGTTCCAAGATAAATAAAATCTTTTATTGCTTGCACAATGTAACTTATGTTATACAATGCATTATCATTATGACTTTTCAAATCATAATAATGTTCATAAATGCGTTTTTTTAAGACTCGTTCTGTTTTACCAGTATAGCATGAATGACAATCCTCACAAAAGGCAAAATAACTCCAGCTGAATTGCAATCACAGGTTCCATGTAATTTAGCTCATTAACCCTGAGTACGGTCTCATAGCGCCTCTGTGGTTGAATCGGAGCGCTCTGTGAGGCAACAGGAATTGCATGATGTTACACCAGAGTGCCTTCAATTTTACAGTCCTATTTTAGCTCCACTGTTTAAAAAGTAAGTTGAAAAAAAAGTAACTGAACTTTCAGTTACATTCTCAACTTTCGGCATGGAGTTGTGTGATGCTAATATTGGTCTTCATTGAGAAAAATTCCTGTCAAGTGCTGTACTCTG
Organism: Protopterus annectens; assembly: GCF_019279795.1. NCBI lineage: Eukaryota > Metazoa > Chordata > Ceratodontiformes > Protopteridae > Protopterus > Protopterus annectens. The sequence continues at coordinate 1,083,519,655 of NC_056744.1, read as the reverse complement.
AAAGTAGGTACTGTGGAGGAAACTACGCCTGCATTCTAGGTGACGGAACTGTTGTAATCCCAGAAATGATGGCTACCATGTAAGTGTGAGACATTAAAAGTGCAACCAGAAGAGATGTCTTGGCACTGAAACGTCCAGAGCTACAACTACAACAAAGGTAGAGAGACTGGAGAGCTGCCATTTTGTCCATGTATTTTACTTTTCTTTTTTAACTGTTAGTGGGAGTATGACTGCTGCTTTTAGTACTGAAGCTCACTCGCTCATGAAAGATCAGTTATTCGGTCAAGGAATGCACTCTCCCTACAATAAAACTTTGTAATCCATTTTTGCGAAAGTGGAACTTTGACTGCTCTAAATAATGAATCTGTGGACTATCTTTGTAGTGCTATGTGCTGAAAGATGCATAGTATGCAGATGATGCAGCTATCTTTGCATTGCTATGTGCTGAACGCTACATAGTATGCAGATGCAGTTAACGGACAAGTTCAGACACTTTTGCACAGTCATTGCTCCAACAGGGTTTTGCCATACTTGAAATTTTGTTAGCCGACTATCGCCTTCTGTTGAATGTGAGTAAATGCAAATGCATTGTAATCTATTCTAAACATTACCAATGTACTACAATAGTCATGACAATCGGATATTCAGAGGAGTAGAGACTGTATCCAGTATAACAACATTATTAAATATTTGGGGGTTCCTGTTGGCAGTACACTTAGCCTAGGTATTCATACTAGCAAAACAATCCAACTGTAACCCAGCTTTGAGATATCTCTACTTTGTTAGGTATCTTGTCTTGGTAGGTATTAGTTGTCTAGCAACTCGCCGAGGATTAAATTCACTAAATAATGACATGCATTTACATTTCAGACTTTATATCATTCAGAAAATTATACTAGGCTTTGTTCTGATCTCTTGTGCCAAGAGGGTGAAGTATGATAAAACTGCACACTCTGCCTACAGGGATCCAAGTTTTCTCTCTCACTCCATGGCTGTGACTAACTGTCACGTTCCTGCACTTCGAGAAATAAGCACTAGATGGGTTGTGTGGATGAGCCGATCTCGCTGTATACCAGCATCTCATTTTCAAGGACATTTCCTTTTTATTTTTTTAAACAATAAGGTTGCTAGATGTCCCTTTTATAATGGGATACTCGCGGTTTAAAGATCAAGATCGTGCATCTTGTTGCTCGCACTGACTGCGACCGTGAAAGGAAGTGTCCAGGTTTGCTGACTACATTTTACATTAGTGACTGCTGTCATTAAGCAGTTAAATAAAAGGAAAAAAAAAAAACACATGCTGACCTTTTCAAGTCATTATCTTCCTAATCTGCAGTCTGTTGGTGTGTTGAGGGCTGTCTGGCTGTTCTCTACTAGGTCCGTTCTTGAAACGTGAAGCACTAATTGGCTGAAATCTAGGTATGTACTGTATCAGAGTCCATAAAAGCACTGTACAGCCTGCCACTGTGAAATGTCTTCTTACTTTTTCAGAAGAGAGAGTAAAGTATTAAAAATATTTTATTTTATAAGACATTGTGCTTCAAAGAAACTGGTTTAGCTGAGAGAGTACAAAATTGCTGCAGGTATTGCTGTGATCAGAAACATAGCTTGGGTTCATGCACCTAGGCAATGAGACATTTCCCTCTGGTACATTTGGTTGAGGACACATGGCTGAAGCAACATTCAGCTGCAGAGAAATATGACTGTTGTGAATTCCCTGTGGGCAAAGAGAAGTACACACAGCCATGCCCTCAGTTTTAATAACAAAGTGCATGGGGCCAGAAGTAGTAGTGGGTGCTGTGCTCAACGTACAGATCATGCTTATGTAACTACAACATGAAGACATGTGGTGCAGCATGGAGGCAATGGTTCTTGCTACTGTAGTCACATGTATGCTGTAGGTATAATACTCCCTAGACGCTGTGAAGGTGGTATTGGTCTACACACAGCAATTATAAAGGCACTGTCCATTGTACATTGCATTTTTATTGCTACGAACATGCCCACCAGACAGCCTGCTGCTAACTGCTATACTGCCCCCTGTCTTATGTTACTTTGCGTGCCATGGACGTCATTTCCCCCCTATGCATTTGCTTATTGAAGATGTGGACATGGCACCATGTTTTTTTTGCCCACAGAGAATTCACAGCAGCCATATTTCTCTGCAGCTGAATGTCACTTCAGCCCTGTGTTCCCATTTACCACAGGTTAGGTGCCTGAACTCTGATAGCTCTCAACCAATCAGGGACAAATATCAACAGAATTGTGCGGGACAATCAGGGACACTTTTTTTTAAAATATTACTAATAATTACAGACAATGACACAATGTGAGGCACCTTCAGGAGCATTCTGCAGTTTTGCTTGCTTGCTGGTTAGAAAATATATCGTATAATGACAGAGAGGAAAAGAGTAACAGAGATATAAAGATACTACTCTCTGATCTATTTAGTCATTTCTTGGCTTGTTTTATTTGCATTTTCTGTGTAACAAACAGATTTTTTCCTCATTTTTGGATTGTTTCTCAAATGTTGTTCTCAAATTGCCGAAGACGTTTTATTCCTTAAATAATGGCACACATTTGAGTATCAGACATTAAATCATTCTTAGAAAATTCATGTTAAAACTCATTATACTAGCAACTTTCTACATTTTATAATGGCAATATTTAAAAGCTCTGTATTTTTGGGACTTTGTCCCCACCATTATTTTAATCTTTGTCCAGATTTTTTGTGCCAAGAGGTTGAGAGGTATGGTGGTAACAGCCCTTTTTTAACCCTTATGGCTGTGGATTTGTATTTGCAAACACTGTCACTACATAAAGTACACACTTGCAGATCAGCTGCCTAAAGGACCCGATCTTAGTGCTTACCCATCTGTTAATCGGACCTTCTGTTCCCAATCTTTAGTGGCAGTTTTTCTCATGCAGATAATTTTGTAAATATTGGCAAGACACTGGATTCATCTTTGTGCATTTATAACGGTGCTCACTGTCTACAGGAGCAATCCTTTCAGTCTTTTTTTTTTCTTATTACAGTCATCAGGGTTGATTGGGATCGTACCTCTGAAGTATCTAGAATTTTGATTTATATTATGTCTGTTTCTTGTAAAATCTGTATGTCAGTAAGAGTTCAAGTCACTAAAGAGACAGCTGAGTTTCAGACTTCATATCCTTCCAAAAATGCATGCCAATACAGAATGTGTTGTTCTAGCAACTTTGAAAGTTTCTGAGAGCAATATTTAAAATCTGTTCGTTTGTGGTTTTGTCTGCAAGCACAGGGTCAGAAATGTACTAGCCAGGTTGAGAGATGTGGGCCCAAGACCAGGTTGTGATGTCATTATGTGGCACCTTTCAACCATCCTTAGTTCAAGCAATTAGCGGCTCAGTAGAGGTCAAAGATAACTGCATACAGCTGTATCGGTAGCATAGAAT
>NC_056744.1:1083456223-1083511223 GCF_019279795.1 Protopterus annectens | reverse complement strand
TCCTTAGTTGGCACTTGGAGCCTTTTTTGATTTCAGGCTTATTCTTCTTTCTAGCATGGTTGTGTGAACTCTCCTTTACTCGAGGTTTACTTAATAGACGTTTTCCCTTTGGGTTTTTGGTGTGTGGGTGTGTGTGTGTGGTTGGGTGTGTGTTGTGCATCAGACTAGGCATGTCTGAGAAGGACAAACCTACAGGTTTTAAAATATGCTGCTCTTTTAGGCAATAAGATGCCAAATTCTGATGCCCACAAAGTGTTTTGCTTGGGCGCCATCCACCTTGAAACTGATTGCTCAGTGTGTGCGGCATTCAACCCTTGAGTGCTGGTGGGCTGCTGAAACAAATTTACTGCTTTAAGAGTATGGCTCGAGGTGGGGGGTCCCTACTCCCCCCGCAAAAAGGAAAGCCCCATCAGTTTCCCCAGGTGCATCTCCTTCTGTGACTCGAAAGAGACCCAGGCTTTCAGGTCACAGATCTCCAGATCCGAAAATGCCTCTAGCCATCTCTGATCCAATGTCTCCGGATCTGGCACTGGGTTCTGAGGTCTCTTAGGATCCGAGGCCCTTGGGACCTTTTGCAGTTAGGCATCCCTCGGATCCGTCTGCTCCTTTGGATCCGAAGAGGGAGGTCCAGTAGGTGTCTGATTCAGTATTACTTTTTGAAGGATCCTGTCCAGGATCCACCAAGGATCCGAAGCAGTCTGCTCCTAAGCATTAGAGCCAGTCTTCGGATAGGGGGGCATCATAGGTCTACGTCTGGGTCTAAGCTTGCTTCTCCGGCTAAATCCACTCATTCTTCAGCTTCCTGTAGATCTTGTAGGAGCCTTTTGTCCATGAGGAGTTTTCTCAGGGCCCAGATAGAGATGGTCCTCTTGGCATCTCCAGCCCGCTTGGGCTTGGTGAGATCCCTGGCCCCAAGGTTGTCCTGGTTTCAGAAATCCAGGACCTGGTTCACCTGGGGAAGGCATTAACGACTCCAGGAATGCATGCCTTTCCAACTCTGTCAGGGTCCCCTGACCAGCTTGACTCCATTGCCATTGGATCAGAGTGAGCTTCGGCTCTGAGATGTCAGTGCCGGGTCTCTGGGAACAGGATCAGCTCTGGGTTTGTTGGATCGGTCCCTTCCTTTGGGGACCTTGGCGCTCGATAGCTCGGGCCTGATACTGTCCTGAGGGCTGGGAACAGAGATTGGCTCCGCTCATTCATCCCAAGTGGTTTCGGCTACTGGGAAGAGCAGGGAGTTTCCTCAAGTCTGGCCTTTCGGGTGGTAGAGTGGGCTTTCTCCAGGTCTGGAGCAGCATCTTCTCCTCTACTGGGTATGTCCCAGCCTGTCACTGTTCTGAGCCCATCCATGCTGTCCAGGATTAGTCCTCCCACAATAGTCTTCAGGCAGAATATAAAACCCAGGGGGTTCCCCTCCCTTCTGAGTCCTCCCCTGAACCCCACACAGAGCTGGTGCCACGGAATAGAAAGTGCAAGTGGAGGCACTTGGACTTGCCCATGAAGAACCTCACTGACTACACAGACTTTTGATGAAGGGGTTAAGTCCCCCAGGTCTCCGTCTGACTAGAGACATTTCTGGAGCTGCTAAAACATAGACAGATGGTCTTCCCAACCCCCGTGTTTGGAGGAATCCGTGTTCATGAAGGCTTCAAGACGGGCCCATCTACTTCCTGGATTCCCCCTCCCCTGTGGACGAACTCGTAGACCTTACTTCGTGCAGGGCATGGAAGGAACCTGACACTGTGGAACCGTTTCTCAAGAAAGCCGACAAGTTCTTGAGCCCTCCTTCAGACAGGATACTTTGGCGCAAAGGCATGTTGCAGTTGATGCCATTGTGGTTGCTGCAGCCACCAAAAAGGAACAGAGTTCCAATGACCATTCCCCCAACAGGGAGTCTCGGGCTGTAGACACGTGAAGTGTGTCTACGCCTCAGCCACATTAGGTTTGAGGGCTCATGACTATCTGACCCACTTTGCCTGCCTCCAAAGAGACCTGGTTACTGAACTAACCATTTCTCTTTGAGTTTGTTGGTGGAGGACCTCAAGAAAGTTTCTCCCCAGCTCACTACTCTATTGTCCCTTGCCAACTCCTTGATGAGGGTAATTTTCTAATGCTGCTAAGGGTACCTCTCGAGTGGTTGGTGCAGGGATTGCTTTGAGGCGTCATGCTTGGATGTCGTTGTGCAGGCTTGCGGAACTCTCTAAAGCGTGTCTCACTAATGCCTCCTTTTGATGGTTACTTGCTTTTTGGATCAGCAGTCAGAGACTTTGACCCACAGTTATCAGGAAGGGAAGACTCTCTCGGCAGTATGGATCAAGTTTTCTACCCCCCCTCCAAAGGTCCTTCTCCAAAAAGCAATGGGTAGGTAAGAAACTTTTGGTTCCGAAAGTGCAGTTACTTCAAATACACTCAAGGGAAGAGGTTTCCGTGGTAGATGTGTCACCCTAGAGGCAGAGGGCGTCTGCAGAACCAGGGCTTCCGAGAAGCCCTTTCAGCGTTCCTGAGGCTTTGTCTGCATGTCCTGCCCTGGAGACAGTCGGGGGTAATTTTTTGTTGTACCCAAACACCTGGACAGCTGTAACAAATAATCGATGGGTGCTCAATAGCATATCCAGTGGATTATTACATTCCTTTTCCCAGCCTTCTCCAGGCTCCAAGTGTGTTCTCCCTGACGCACCACCCAGTCAGAGCAAACTGGCCCAAAGAGAAGTTTTAAAGCTTCTGGAAAAGAGCCATCCAGGAGGCCCCAACAGGGCAAAGATGGTTCAGAACTTGTTCTCGCTTCTTTTTGGTGCCAAAAAAAGACTGGGGAAACTACCTGCTCTTCCCAGTAGTCGAAACCACTTGGGATGAATGAGCGGAGCCAATTTCTGTTCCCAGCCCTCAGGACAGTATCAGGCCTGAGCTGTCGAGTGCCAAGGTCCCCAAAGGAAGGGACCGATCCAACAAACCCAGAGCTGATCCTGTCCCCAGAGACCCGGCACTGACATCTCAGAGCCGAAGCTCACTCTGATCCAATGGCAATGGAGTCAAGCTGGTCAGGGGACCCTGACAGAGTTGGAAAGGCATGCATTCCTGGAGTCGTTAATACCTTCCCCAGGTGAACCAGGTCCTGGATTTCTGAAACCAGGATTTTGTACCTCAGCAGTTTGAACCTGTTTGTCTAGAAGTCAAAGTTGCGAATGGTTGCTGTCCAGTCCATCATACTGCTTTTGCTTAAAGATGAGTGGATGTGCTACACAGACGTCCAGGATGCTTACTATCACATCAAGATACACAGATGCTCCAGGAGGCATCTGCGCTTTCAGCTGGGAGACTTATTTTAATTTCAGAGCCCTGCCGTTTGGACTTGCCATAGCCCCCAGGTGTTTGCTAAGTGCTTGTTACTGGTTGCAGCTCACTTGAGACTGAAGGGACTCCAGGTCTTTCTGTACCCAGATGATTGGTTCTTCACAGCTCCCACAAAGCATTGACTAATGTTAGCAACACAGTACCTTCTAGAGATCTTCTAGTTGGGCATTGCGGTCAATGTAGCCAAGTCGAAACTGACACTCATGTGCAACGTTTTTAAAATTCATAGGAAGCCAGCTCAACACAGTGACACAAGTTGCAGCTTTGCCCCCTCAAAGAGTAGATTTGCTCAAGCAACCGATCAAAGACTATTCTGAAGGTCCTGTCGCCTCACGCACATCTCGTTCTCAAGGTTTTGGTGTCCATGTCAGCAGCTGTCCTTGTTCCATTGGCCAGATATTACATGTGAGTATTACAGTGGGCGCTAGCAGTCCAATGGTCCATTCTTTACAGATACCCATTTGCAGGTAACATCTTCAGTGATGACTTCTTTCAGAGGATCTCTTCTGAGGCAGACCCTTTTCTCTTCCTCCTCCCACGGCCACAGTGACCACAGAGGCTTCCCTGTTGGAGTGGGGGGCATTTTCAGAGCAGAATGATCCAAGGCACGTGGTCCCATACAGAGGCCAAAATGCACATAAATGTCCTAGAGATGAGAGCAGTCCTAATGTTGCAAGCCTCCCTCTGGGGACGATCACAGTTCATACTGACATGTCTGTTATCTGGTGCATCAACAAATGGTGGGGGACACGCACGTTCTTATCTGCTCTGCAGAGAGGCCATGAAAGTGTGGGAATGGGTGATCTCTTCCAGTCTCTCTCTCTCTCTCTCTCTTCTTGCAACGCTCATACCCGGGGAGTCCAGTGTGTTGGCAGACTCAGCAGGTCCATCTTCAGCTCGCATGAGTGGTCCCTCGACCTGTCAGTGGCGTCGGATATTCAGCCAATGGGGCCAGCCTTGCTGTGACATCTTTGCATCTTCACTGAACAACAAATGCAGCAGATACTTTGCCCTGATTCCCCCAGAGAGACACTCCAAGGGATGATGTAGTCCACGATTGGCCTCCAGGTCTCCTTTATGCATATCCACTGATCCCTTTTATCACCAAGTCTATAGGCTTTCAGCAGAACTTTGAAGTGTTCCTTGATCCTCATTGCCCCTTTCTGGCCTTGTCATATGTGGTTTCCCTTCCTATGGTCTCATCTGAAGTGTCCACCATGGATACTATATTCCACTCTGGATCTCATCCTTCATAGCTGCACACACCGAACCTTCGATCCCTTCGTCTAACCACATGGTTTCTCCACTTCATGTGATACTAAAAGTCCAGGCTGGCTTCCCCTGTTAAGAAAATTATTCTGGCCTCCCACAAACCGTCAACTCAAAAATTTTACGACAGTAAGTGGAAGCTTTTGGTCTTTTTGGGCTGCTGAAATAAATCTCTACCCCTTTTCTTTTCAAGTTTCAGATATCCTTCTGTTTCTATTATCCTTTTATCAAGAAGGGGCAAGTTTCTCTGTCGTAAAGCTGCAGTTGGCGGCCATTTCCAACTTTCATGTTGATAGGCAACCTACTTTTTCCTGTCGACTATGGAAGGCCTTCATGAAAGGTGTTTTTCTCCTTGGTCCTGCTGTTAAGGATCCTTCTGCCACATGGGCTTTACTATGATGTTGCAGTCTGTCACTCAGAGCCCATCTTTTCTGGCTCATTCCTGTGATATTAAGTTCTTGTCCTGGAAGACAGCTTTTCTGGTGGCCATAACTTCAGCTAGGAGGGTCTCTGATATACAGGCTTTGTCATCCAAGCCTCTGTATATCTTTTTTCACAAGGACACAGTGGCCTTGAGAACTGATCCTGTCTTCATGCCCAAGGTAGCCACTGAAAATATCAACCAGGCTATTCTGCGGTTCCCTATTATGCTGTCGCAGATGCAGTTTGTCGATTGTGTCTTCATCGAACCAAAAAGTGCGAAAAGGCAAAATAGCGAAGCAGCTTTTCGGCCAGTTCTTTCCCTGGGAAAGAATTTGCTTGTCCGCTTTCGCTACTTTGCCGTTTTCGGCACTGTAGTGTGATCTCTTAGTTGGTATATTTAAGTAGGGGGGTGTGTGGGGGGCATAGCCCCACACACTATGTAGTGTTTTACTTTTTTTTTTATTTCGGAACAGCGATCCCCTCCCCCACCCCCCCAGAAACAAAATTGCTGTTCTGAGGTTTTGACGTTGTAAGCTTTCGCTTACATGGGGTTGATTATGTTGTTCGCTGTTGTGAGCATGCAGTATCATAATATAGACCTTATTCTGCTACCAGTCTTTTTTCCAAATCATTCCAACAAAGGTGAATTGTCTTCTACATATTCTGGATGTACATAGACAGTTGTGCTTTTACTTGCACAGGACTAAACCTTTCAGGAAATCTGATCCACTTTTTTTTTTTTTTTTTTTGTAGCATTTTCTCTGAACAGACATGGGCAGGCAGTCTGTAAGGTGACAACTCCCAAATGGATTTCAAACTGTAATTTCCACTGTTTATTCTCTCAGGAACCTGGAGTTATTTCGTTTGCTTAGGGCTCACTCTCTTAGGTTGGTTGCTACCTTGTTGGCCTTCTCTGCGAGAGTGTCTATTGACACTTGTGCTGCAGCCACTTGGTCCACCCCTCACACCTTAGTTTCTCATTATAAACTGGATATTGTTTCTAGGAACAGAGCATCTTTTGGTTCCACAGTGCTCAGGCACATCCTTTCAAAGGCCGCCTAGGATACAGTTATAGCTGGAGATTCTGACCCACTCAATATGAATAATGAAATGGATAATATCAGATCAACAGTTATGTATTTACCATAACTTGGCATCTGGACTGTTTCCATTGTTTAAAGGTTCAGATATGTATTTCTGGGGTTCCTGTAGCAAAGTCTCTCTGAGGGTTAGAGTGCAGAAGGGGATTATGGGGGAGGGTGGAGCTTGAGCCTTGAATCCATGTCTGTGAATTTCCAGATAGGATTTAACATCGGATCCAAGACAGTTGTGAGGAATAATGAAATAGGATAACACAAATGCCAAGTTATGGTAAATACATAACTGTTTATGTGATTCTAATTATTTGTTCCCAGTACCCTGATGGTTCTATATTTCTTTATATCAGATGGTATTTATCTTCTTGATGTGTTGGTACGATCAACTTATCCCACTTGACTCTCTTGCCTGCTTCCTCTCCCAAATAAAATCCTTTAGTTCTTGATTACTGTCCGTAACCTCGCCTCGGGTTGATAAAATATTCCTGCTCTGTAAAACTAAAGGGACTAAAAACATTTTTACTGTCTTATGTTGGTATTCATAGGCAAAAAATTCCATTTCTCAGTTTTTATATTATCTTTTAAGTCTCTTCCCACATATCCTCATCTGCCATAACCAAATTCTTTTTAACCATACTGCTAAATACTTAATTTTATTATGTTCACAAAAATTTAGCTTTAGCTCTGTTTTTGGGGATATAAAATTGTCTCAGAATATTCTACAGCACTGAGATGTCCTTTTCTTGTTCCATCAGGTACCAAATATCATCTGCAAATAAATCCAACTTTTCTTGAACATCATACTAGTTATATCTTTGAATTTCTGAGTCCCTTATTTTCTTTGCCAGTGGTTCTAAATATAACACAAAGTGGAAAGAGGACACCCCTGCTTGGTTCTGCTGTTCAGATGCAACATATTGGTGAGGAACCCTCTCACTTTGATGTTTGCCTCTGTTTTCTCGTATATCCTTCTAATTAACAGTATTGTTTCAAGAAGTAGAAGTGTAAATGCTTCCTTTGCACTACTTACAGAATCCCAGCTTACTCTGCTGAATGCTTTATCAGCATCAAGACCCTCCAATAACAGCGGTATTTCTCGCATTCTGCTTCCTTCTGGATCATCAGTTTTCTATTATTGTTGTCAAATGCCATATCTATTCGTTTTTGCATCATCTTGGCCCTTCTTTTAGCCATTATAGACATAAACACTTTATTGTGGTTTATCTGAAGCTGCATCAGATGGGCTTTCACTGTGTTTAGGTATTCCAGCCCCCACAGCTCCCCCCCCCCCCCAGATGTTGGTGCCTCCCCTCTTTTTAAAATTCTGTAACTATTCACATCAATTGTGGTGCTTTGAAAGTTAGGCTAGAAAAAAATGGGTTAAGAAACATAAACAATATCTTGGGAATTTGCTTTTATTACACACTCCACCAACTAATCTCGCCAAAAAAGACCAGTATGTAATGACAACACTATTTATGTTGGTCAGATTATAACTCAAATTGGATTGATAGAATAAACTTAACTTGGTATGGTTCCATTTCTCTGTCTTAAAACCATATACAAATTTATAAAATGACATTTAATGAGCATTTTCAGTCTTTCTTTTTTTAAGAGGAGTTGGGATAAAATACTTCAGTGCATGCTATGAACTCAAGATAGAAATTTTAATATAAAAAAATATTTCCTTTAGTCTATTTATAATAAATTGAATAGCTAGCACACATCTTTATCCTTAAGTAAATAATTGTAAATGGTGCACTTTATTTAATGTTTTTCTGTTTAAATATATTAACTTCTTATTTTGTGTTGATTTAGATTTGGTTTCATTTTGTCTGATGTTTATTGCAATTCTGTGCTTTGAAAAAAACTGTTAAACAAAACCTCCCATATGTTTCACTCTTTCCTCCAAAACTTCCACCAGAATACCATTTATTCTTGGAGACTTTCCTGTCGACTGGTTATATATCACCATTTTTACGTCCTTTCCTAGCTGAGTGTCATCAACCTCTAACCATGGCATATTTAAGTCTTCCATAAATATTTCCATTTGTACTTTTTGTTGATCTCCCACTTCTGTGATTTATATGGATTTTCATAAAATCTACAGGATCTCTGGTTATTTGTTGTATGCTCTCTTAAGTCTGGCAAAAGAAACTTCCTATTTTCTGTTGCCTGAATTGTTGTGCCAAACGTTTTTGTGCCTGAAGTTCTCAAGCAACTGTTTGCTGTTTAAAAAAAAAAAAAAAAAAAAAATTTCCTAAACCCTTATTTTCTGTATAACACTGCAATTGTGCAGCCTCTTGTTCTTTGAGTTTCCCCTTATTTTGTAGTACTTTAACCTTTGTTAGCACCTCCAAATAATTACTTCTTAACCATATCTTTCTTTTTTTTTTTTTATTTCTTGCCTGTTTTTTAAACTTCACTTTTATTTTATCCCACTCACTAGCTATAACTTCTGGAGTACTCACTATCTTCCCCAATAACTCCTGGATAATTTCCATTATCCATTCCTTAAATTTCAGTTTTTTTTAACAGGTGGGTGGGGAAGAGCCAGTGTCTTATCATTACTTCATTACCATGCATTATCTTTGTAATTTACTGGTGTATGATCTTAAGTAGTTATTGGATGTTTATCAAAGTTCTCAATTAAATGGACACGTTCCTGTGAAATATGATAAGTCTAGCCCAGTTATTGTACCTTGAAGAAAGAATTCGCATCTTTCATACCAAATGTTTTGAAGTTTCTTGAAATGAAGTTTCTTAATCTCCCTCCTCTCTCTCTCTATTTTTTTTTAAATCCATTAACTTTTAGCCTTGAAGTTTGCCTCCATGGAAAAATAAGAGAAAAAAGAAAAATGTTTCCTGTGTTGCAGCCTGAAAGACGAGCTGAAATAAATACTTATTGCTAAAGGAAAAATGTTCATTACTCTGTGTTCTCGTTTCCACCAGACATTCACCTATGCAAAAGGAAGAGTAAACTTATCAGCTGTAAGTTTATGATCTGTGTACTTTTACACCTCATCTCCCACCTTGGCAACCCAAGATTACAGCATATTAACTTAAACATGCTTTTGTCTAGTTTATCTTCTATTTTTGCAATGTAATGCCTACATTTCTTAATACCAAAAAGAAGGAAGACAAGAGAAAGAAAAGAAAAAAGCTATCCGTTTACTTAACTTTTTCACATACAATATCCACTAAAAATATTTTTTTACTATAAAATATGCAATTTATATTGTAAAAAGTTTCGTAAAATTGTTTTGTTAACTTTTTTCTTCCTCCTCTCCTTCCCTTCCTTTTCATTCAGGCGGTCTTAGTTTCCTCTTTGCAAACAGTGTACTTACTATCTAGTAACTGAATTTTACTCAAGTTGACAATGTTTCTGCCTACAATTTGTCAGTTTCTGTAAAAGTCCAGTCTCTTTTTTTTTGGACAGTCCCTTTGAAGCTTCCAACTTGACTGTGGCTGTTGACATGGTCATCTCTGCCTTGAGGTGGAGGGGGGAGCATTTTCAAACCAGAAAGAGGCGTGTAGTGAAAGACGGACCAGTCTACACACACGTTTTGGAAATGAGGGTACTCCTGTTTACTTTGTAGGCTCCCTTCTCATGGTGCTATTGCCATACATGCTGACAATTATATGTAGAGTATTTTATTTCAAAAGAGTCCCCCATCCCCCTGACATCCACTTTAACAAAGAGGCCATGAGAACTTGGGTGTAGGCTGTGGCTATGAAAAGGCAGTTGTAGGAGCAGTAAAAGGTCAGGCATATCCTGTATGAAGCTAGCTTTTTGCAGGTTAGTTTATTTGTTGTCTTCTGACAGACACCACTCGCATGGCATCAGAAGCACAGACATTTTTCTGTCATAGGAGAATCCTTTGTGATCCATTTGTATCCCAGACAGGTACCAAAAGAAACTTTCCCTTTTTCCTCTTTGGGAGAGTGTCTCATTGATGCAGTGGTCTGGATATGACCCTAGGATGTATGTTTTCTCCATTTCCCGATTCCTAGTTCCTGCTGAAGGTCAAAATATGTAAATAACATTCTTGTAACTCTCTTGACCTTGACAAGTATTGCTCTTATGCTATGATTTCATCTTCTGAAACAGCCTTTCAGTCTGAGGCTGCTTCAGAATCCTCCTTGCACATGTATCTGTCAAGCTTCACCTGGACTTTCACCCCTGGTAACTGACTATTTAGGTGTCTCTAAAGACAATGTGACCCATCCTACCATTTGTCCATAGACCCTATACCAAGGGTACTTGTAAACGTAAATCAACTTACGTTTTACCTTGAGAAATGGCCAAGGTCTTGGACCTGAATATTGACCCATTTCCTGCCATCCTAATTTCTCTGATATTTCAGTCTTCCACTTTAAAGTTAATTTGGCAGCCATCTGCTGTTCTGAGTGCCATCTCTGGCTTATTGCAAAGTTTACAAAATGTCTATGAAGGCCATCTTCCTTTGTCCTCTACTCAAGGCTCATGTTCCTTCTTGGAAAATCTACATTGTTGAAGTTGGCGCTCTTGCCTTTTGAGCTGCCAGGATTTGTGGAACTGAAATCTGAATTTCGGAATACTTTTTTTGTTATGGTGGCCTTTACATCAGCCAGAAAATTTTCAGTACTGTTTGCTTTTTTAATCCATTTTGTCCTGTCTGGCTTTTCTTAAAGACAGTGGTGTTGAGTCCATTCATGTCCAGTGTAGTTAATGAAAATATCCTTCTAACCCTGAGTCTGTCTTTTGAAAGCCATTTAAATTCTCCCAGCAAGTCTTCTAATTCTAAACAGCAGTACAAGGGGAAATAATGGTAGTGCTCCTGCTCTAAAAGGTGAGAGATCAAGGGTCCTCATTTTCCGATGAAAACGTTTGCCTATTTATGCCCTTTTTATCCACCCCCCTCCGTTCCTGGATTTCTTTCCCAAATTGCAGGCACTCTTTCCCTCTGTCTGCATTGTTGGCAAAAGATGACCTCAGATTCTTGGGTTCTGAAAAATAATTTGGCACTTACAAACTTTGGTGGGCACCCCTTCGTTTTGAAGTGGGGATCTGTCTTCTTCCAAAGAACCGAAGTTATCTTCCCCTTCAAATTCTTTCGGATCGTTTTTGTTTCAGGGAGTAATATAGTCAGTTTCCACTTTTCAACAAGGAGTGGGCTTGGCTTTTGGTTCCTGGAGATCATTTTAGACCTTTCAAAACAAATACAATTTCTCCTGGTTCTAAAAGTCAAAATGCTCATCTTCACACATTGTTTCCTCTGCTTTCATTCAAGGCTTGTTCTGATTACTCGAGAGCTCATAGATCCCTACCTGCACTTTCCTGTTTGACAGCATCAGATAAATGGAGATTGCCTGGCTTTAAAATGTATTTTATCTCCGACCTATGGAACTGTGTTTGGAGTCTTGGAACCAGCTTGGCCGTTACAACAGCTCGTGCGAACCAAAAACTCCTGAGCCAAGTACCTACCCAGAATGCCTCTCAATAAATTACCTGTGATCTCATGTGCCACTCTTCTAGTAAAGACACGTCAGTCGAATTCTCCTTGCGCCAAGTAAAAATTTGTTGTTCTGTTTCAGATTTTTCTAAAGTCCTTTTTTATCCTACCCATTTAGCTTTTTGTACCCCTTCTAGTAGTCTCGCTCTCCTTTCCCTCTCTTCTCGCTTGTGTATGTGGCTTTAGAGTGAGTGTTTCTGCCATTGATATTTTACTCAACATGGCAGAGAAGGGCAAGGGAACTACTAGTTTTAAACAGTGTTCTGGCAGGAAAATGCCAAATTCAGATGGTCATGCTTCTTGTGTGTATTGCTTGGGCCCAGCTTACCTTCAGCAACAGTGTTATTTGTCAAGCCTTTCATAATTGGGCCCTTGTAGAGAGAAAAAAAAACTCCTTGAAAGGCTTAATAAAAATGTCCTTTAAAAAGGCTTGCTTTGGTCAGCCCAGAGAAGCTAAATCTGACCCGTTTCCTCCATCTTCCTCCTCGTCTACTAAAACTAAGCACACAAAAAAGAGAAGTCTCTTGATACTGGCATTCCCTTTCTGGCACATAAGAAATCAAAAGTTTCTGTTCCCACTACTTCCATGGAACCGAAGATGGATACCACAAAAGTTATGGAGCTGACTCCTTTGGTTCCAGTAGTAGTGATTACCTTGGCACTTCAAGTTTTGGTACCATTCACCTCTGTGCTGATCCTTCATCATATCTCCTCTCCTTCCTCTGCGCCAGTTACTACGGCGCCAACTATTTTTTCTGCACCAGTTCCTTCAGTGGCTGGCACCTATATTCCAGGATCCAGAAGTATTCAGTTCCTAGGACCAGGTATTCTCTTTCTATAGACCCCTTTGTGGGACAACTGCCAAGTCCTTTTTGGAGAGGCCAAAATCTCCTTCAGCCTTGTCTGTACATTCCTCTAGGAGTCTGATGGAAGTCTACATTGTGAGGTTGGTGGATCAGCTCCTCCTGGCAAGGGGTCTTTCCACTTCTTCCCAGGCTTCTTTTTCTCTGGAGATGGACATTTTTCCTCCAAGGACTCCACCGGGCATTCCTCCTCTAACTACTGCAGCTTTAGAGATCTTGGCTCTGACTTCCCTGATTCCAGCTGTCCTGGTGCCGACAGCTCTTATGTCTTCAGCCCCAGTCTCTGCCCGGAGCTCCTCTGTTTCTTTGGAAAGCTTGGACTCCCGGGGATATAGCTTCACAATGCTATTTGTGGACTCTCTTCAGCTTTGATGTTGGTTTTGTGGGGTGGGACCACGGTTTTGAGGTTGTTTTTCCCGGTTCTGAGCTCCATCCCTCTTTGGGGGAGGAGGCCTGCTTTTCAAGTTATGGAGAGGGCCTTGGCCTCTGCAAGCTCCCAGCTGGTTTCTCCCCCATTGGAGCATTTTCCTAGAACTCCCTCTAGTCCAGAGCTTCCACCAATCTCCACGCTAGGAGAGTGAGCATGAAAGCTGCAAGACACCCCTTTACAGGACCCCACCTCTTCCGATGCTACCATAGAAGCTCCCACTGAGGAGGTGCCTCAAGAGGCCGTGTAAGAGGAAACACCTTGATTCCCTGGAGGAATCTGTCATGGAAGACATGGACTTCGATGACGGAGAGGGTATCTCTAGGTCACTCCCTCAAAAAGTCTCCTTCGGAGACATTCTTGAGATATTACCAGAGGGGTGGCTGGAAGTTCCAAGACCCATCCTCAGAGGAGTCTGGGTACTTGCAAGCCTTTGGTGCTCTCCCATCTACCTCTTGGGTGACCCACCTGCTGACTATCTTAAGCTGATCGCCCAGTGGGCATGGAAGGCCCCTGACTGTAGAACCATTCCCCAGGAGACCAGATAAAATTCTTTCAGCTTTAGAGGACCATCAACACCGGGCCAAAGGTTCAGTAGTAGATGCAATGGTGGTGCTGGTGGTGGCGGCCACCAGGAAGGAACTAGCAGAAGAAAGTTCCACTGTTCATTCCCCTAACCATGAGTCTATGGAGATGAACAGATTTAAAAAGGGGGTCTATGCTTCTTTGACCTTTACCGTGCAGTCGTTGAACTTCTTGGCACATTTTACTAGACTTCAGAGGGGTCTGATCAAGGAGCTGTCAGATACCCTCCTAGGTGTTGTCTGAGGTACAAGATGAGGTAGCCTCCCAGCTTGCCACTCTGGAGTCTCTTTCTAACTCGTTCATGAGGCTTGTTGTACTTGCAGCCGAAGGGATGACTAGGCAGCGGGGTTCAGGTGTAGCCATAAGGAGGCATGCCTAGATGCGCTCGTGTGAGTTTTGTGGAGCCATTCAAGTAATCGTTCATCAGTGCTCCGTTAGGCGGATCTTCCCTTTTTTGTTCCAAAGTAAAAGATACATTAGCCAGGTGTGAAAAAGATGGAAACACCTTGTCTGCCGCGGGCATACATTTTTCCACTACCAACTGTAGATCAGTGTATGTTTCTACTTTTAAGAAGCTATCCAAGGGCTTGCACAAGTATATATACTGAGCACGTGCAAGCCTGACTGCCATTTTGTAGTTAGCTGTTGAGACTTAAGAATATGTGTGTATGTAAGGTCTGTCTGTTAACCAGTTGGTTTATATTTTATGATGCTGGTATCCATCCTGATGTGCTTCTACCTATGTATGAAAGCATCTAAATGAAATTCCCCGCTTGCTTGTCATCTATGTTAGAGAAGGACGAGCGACACCAGTGCTCCTATTCCAGAAACCAGAGAAGCAGGAAAATGTGCTTCAAGAAGACCCAAGGGCCTTTCCAGAACACTGTTGGTGATGACTCCCCCCGGGGCGGAGGGGGGGGGGTTGTAATGGAAGACACTGACCACGTGGCAGAGGTGGCCTGCAAAACCAGGGTTTCAGAGATTCCTTCTCCGGGAAACCCTACCAGCGCTCCTGAAAAGAGGCCTGATTGCTGCCCTCTGGAGGCACTCTGTGGAAGACTATCCTTCCATGGCAAAAGATAACCACAGATATTTGGGTGCTAAGGATCATTACCAGACGTCACTATATTCTATTCAGCCTTACCCCAAAACTAGGAAGAAAGGTCCCAGATGTTCCACCCAGAGGGATCAGGCAGCTCTGGAAATTCAAACACTGCTAGAAAAGTCGCCCAAGAAGTCCCGCCAGACCATATAGGATCCGGGTTCTATTCCAGGTTCTTTTTGGTGCCAAAAAAGACAGAGGACTGGAGACCAATTTTGTATCAATGTTCTGAACAAGTTTGTTCAACAGGCAAAATTTCAGATGGTCACGGTTCAGTCTGTTCTTCCCTTCTAAGGGAAAGATGATTGGATTTGCTCTGTAGACCTCCAGGAAGTGTATTACGACATAAAAATGGACAAGCAGTCCAGGAGGTTCTTCCACTTCTGGCTGGGAACCAGTTGTCAACAGTTCTGAGCTCTGTCCTTCGGTCTCACCACAGCCTCCTGGATGTATGGCAGCAATAGCAGCTCACCACGGACTGCACGGATTTAGTGTTTCCATATCTGGATGACTGGCTGCTTACCGCCCCAGATATCACCCTATGTACTTTATCTCGTGTAGGTATAACTGTGCATCTCGCCAAATCTCAATTAAGTCCAACCCACCAATTGGAATTCATAGGAACCTGCCTCAATATTACCTCTTACATAGCTTCCCTTTCTGCTCGTAGATTACAAAAAATAAGATCAAAGGTTCACCTCATTCTCTCCAATGACAATGTTCCCGCATCACTAGTTTTACAGGCACTGGGATCCATGGCGACGGCCATCACATTAGTACCGCTGGCAAGATGAGAATCCTACAGTGGGTTCTGTCCTCCCAATGGTCCATCTTCACTCATCCTCTGTCTCATCACATCCGAAAATTGTTGCATGAAGCATTTATCTTGGTGGATGGAATCAAAGGAAATTCTTTTGGGCCATCATTTGTTTCATCACATCCCCAGGCCATAGTGACCACTGATGCCTCCCAGATCGGGTAGGGGGGGGGCATTTTCATGGAAGGATTGTCCAAGGCACTTGGTCCCCAGTAGAGGCCAATCTGCATATCAGTGTCCTGGAACTGATGGCAGTGCTCTTAGCATTGCAAGCCTTTAAAACTGTCCTCCCTCTAGGAACAGTTGAGATAGTCAGACAACATGTCAGTGGTCTGGTACATTAGCAAGCAAGGTGGAACCAAGTCTTACCCCCTCAGAGTGTGGCAATGGGTGATACCTTTGAGCCACTTTCTGGCAGCAACGCACATAGCGGGGAGCTCCACCGTGATAGCAGACAAACTGAGCAGATGCATCCTCCTGGCTCATGAGTGGTCTCTGAATTCCAGAGTAGCAAAGGAGATTTTCTGTCACTGGGGAAAGCCTTGCAGCGATCTATTTGCCTCCCCCAGAACAACAAGAGCAGCATCTACTTCGCCCTAATTCCCTCTCTGTGGAAGTCCCCAAGAGATGCTGTCCTTCACGGTTGGCCCTCGGGACAACTCTGTCTTTCACACATTCCTGTGATGCCCATTTTCTTGAAGCAAGCCATAAAGTTGAAGAGCAGTGTCATCCTCATAGCCTCATTTTGGCCTTGACAAATTTGGTTCCCCTTTCTTTGGCCTTACCTACTTCAACGTCCATGAAGTATGGACCCAGTTCCAGATCTCCTGTCCTATCTTCTGGGACTAGTTCACCCCACTCTGAAAACCTCAAGCTTACAGCATGGTTACTCCAGTTCCATTCATTGCCAGGTGAAATAAATATCTTCCTCAGTTCGAAAGATGTTGTTTAGCTTCCCATAAACTCTCTGCAAGGAGAGACTACCTCAGCAAATGGAAAAGATTTTCCTTGGGGGTATACAAAAATAAACTTGATCCTTTCTTGACATCCATGGAAGAGATTTTGCAATTTTTATCTACATTCTTTGAACAAGGAGCTGCTTCTACTATCAGAGTTCAGCTTGCTGCTATGTCTAATTTCCATAACGGGTTTGAAGGACAACCTTTAACTTCACATAGACTGTGCAAGGTTTTTATAATGGGAACTTTAAGGTTAAAGCCTCCTTATAGGTAACCCCTCATTCCTTGGGATCTTACTATGGTTCTGCTGTCCCTGGTCCAGTTTCCCTTTAAGCAAACTGCTACTTGTGAATTTCTTTCATGAAAGACCATTTTCTTAATAGCCATTATGTCTGCTAGGAGGATTCCAGAGATTCAGGCGTTGCCTTCAAAACCTCCATATTTGAGTTTTCATAAAGACAGGGTATCTCTAAGGGGTCTATATTATAAGCGCGACTGTTTAAAAGTTTGAATGCATAAAGAATGAACTTTATGCATCTAACTCAAATCGAAATTAAATAAAAATATCCCTACAAGAAAAAAAAAAAAAACTAACAAGTGTATGCAGGGGGCAAGCCCCCCTGCAACCCCCCCACACCACCTGCTACTTAAATATACCAACTCCGAGAATGCACTACATTGAAGTAAATGGAAATCTCCCCCTAAGGAGATTTTCCGTTTAAACATTTGATGTAATGCGCTTTCGGTAATCTTGTGTCGACAGTATCTTATTCGATATTGTCAGACTTCGAGATTATAAATATAGACCCATCTCTAAGAAGTAATCCATCCTTTCTTCCAAAGTTTGTATCTGAAAATAACATTAATCCTTCGAATTGCCTGTATTTTTCCCTAATTTTTCCAGTAAGGGGGAATGCTGCTTACATTTATTGGATGTTAACAGAAAACTACGTTTTTATCTCGACAGAATGAAAGATTTCCGAAAGTTCAACCAGTTATTTGTTTCCTTTTCAGGTCCTTCAATGGGTAAATCACTTTCAAAGGTTATGCTGTCTAGGCGGTCAATAGAATGCATTACCTTTGTCTAAAACAGTAAAATCCTCAAATCGGCATCCTCAGAGCACACTCAACGAGAGCTATAGCCACGTCGGCTGTTTTTTAATTCCAAGGCTTCTATGGATGATGTTTGTGCAGCCGCAACGTGGGCCTTTCTACATACCTTTATTGCTCATTACAAAGTGGATCTGGTCTCCAGGGTTAGAGCTTAATTTGGTTCTATGGTGCTTAGGAATATCCTTCCATAAGGGCTCCCAAGATAGAAGGTAGCTGGGGACTCTGTCCCATAGGTGAAGGATAAATGAAGATTGACAACATCAGATAAAGAAGTTATGTATTCACCATAGCGTTCCATCTGTGTTGTCTATCTTCATTTATCCTTGACTACCACACACTCCTTCCCCCTCTCTGACTCTTTTTGAGGAACTGACCTTAGTCCTCATATATAACCTTAGACATGACCTCTTCAATGGTTATAGTACTTCCTCTTCGTAATCTTGTATTATAGCTGCAAATTCTATCTGAGGTAATTTAGAGGGTGGCATTCTGGGTAGGTACTTGGCTCAAGAGTTTTTGGGTTGGCCGAGCTGTTGTAAGAGCGGAGCCAGTTCTGAGACTCGGAACAGACTCCCATAGGTCATGGATGAATGAAGATCGACAACACAGATGGAACATTATGGTGAGTACATAACTTCTTTTTTTGCAGAGGGAAAGATTGGCTGATGGGGCCAGGGAGGAAAAGGGGGAAGCCGAAAAGAGTGATGTGGGGAAAAGTAGCCTAATGAATCCAGGTCTTTTACCTTAACTCCTTCAGTCAATCACACCAGAATCTTCAATTAGTTTGGGAGTGGTGACTCAAGGTGATTGGGTCATGGGCATCTGAGAGTCTCATTTCAGATGCAGATACAAATTTATTAAGGAAATACTTTGAGAGCTTTTATTAATCACATTCTCTAAATTAGTTGTGGACATCTGGACCCATTACAGTTTACAAGCATAGGAAGCTGAAGTCTTAACCCCTTTGCAATCTAGCAATATTTGCTTGGGAAGTGGTACTTCAGCAGATTCCAACTCTTCCAGCAACTTATTTTTCTTTTGGTCTGAAAAAACAGTAGCAGAGTCCGTAATGCATACCCAGGATAGACCCTCATAAGTAAATGCTACAGTCGAAGGTCTTCTAAGAGCTTGTTCATCTTTTGGAGGAGCTCCCTAAGTAGGTATGTTTGTCTTCTATCTCAGTAGACAACACATGGTTCTGTTTCAGGACATCTTGCCAAAAAGGCCTGGAAAACAGAGGCATGCTCTGTGCCTTGGACCGGGATGTTCCTTTATTCTTACCCCCCCCCCCTTTTTCCCTCCGATATCCATAGTCTAAAGTTCAAGAAGGACTTGCCAAAGATGCTTATGGGTAGCTCCCTTTTGGCCCAGACAGCATTAGTTCTCCCTTCTCATATATCTGGCCAGAGTTGGTTACCAAGTTATCTAGTTTTCCTCATTTTGGATTTTCTCACAAAGGACAGATGAATCCATCATGTACCCCAACAATCTTAATCTCCAACTAACTCTATGGAAGTGTGTTTATCCCACCTAAGCACCTTTTTTAATAAGGCTTCCTTTAAACACCAGTTGCATGCAAGGAAAATATGCTTCTAAGAAATATTAAATGTTAAGTCAAATGGAATAGATTTTCTAGTTTGTACCATATTAGGGAACAGTACCCTTCAAAAGCATGGTCTTCTGTGATTCTCCAGTACCTGTCTGAATTGTTCAATTCAGGCCTTGTGTAAACTTGTAACCAAGGCACACACCCTTCATCCATTTTACCTGTCTGCCAGTGCATTCCTCCTTTATTCCAAGTCACTTCTATGCAAAGATTCTAAACCTGTGTGCTTTGGCTACATATCCGGTTAGCTGTTTGCATGCATTCCCACTCATATCTGCCTGTTCTAACTTGCAGCGCCTTTTCTCCCCCTTTCCTAATATTTTCCTGACCTTTAATAGTCCCTTGTACGTTTCTCTTCCCTCTCTCCCCCCTCTATTTCCTTTACATTTCATGGTATGTCTTGGGCTTACCATTCACTCCCTGATACTCACATTTTAACTTGCCTGACAAGTCGTATTCCACTCTGCTTTCCTTTCAAGACATTCTCACCCACTATTAATGGAGACCAGTATTTCACCTTGTTCTGTTTCCTCTCCAGGAAGTTGTCTCCATTTCCCTCAAATGAGCTTATTCTTCTCCCTCTGTTCCATTTATATTCTTCCCTCTGCCAGATTGTTTGAAGAACAATTTTGTGTTTCTCTAGTCCACTTCAGAACTAAGGCTACTGGAAATCCGTAGTGAAGATTATCCGTAATGCCCCTGTTTCTCCCAAATTGCCATTCTTTCTCCATTATTCCCGCCTTCCAAACTGTGGTGTAATGTCCCCTATCCATAAAAAATGTTGACAATACTCCAAGTTTGCAAACTGATTTTAAAGTCTGGTACTCCAAGCCCTCCTTTTTCTGTTGTCTGCAACTCTTCCCCCGTTCCATATGAAATCTGCTTCACCTTTGTTAGAAAGTTCCATGTTGTTACCCCCCAACAAAACTTGGGCTGCATAAACAAACTGTTGCATTAAGAACAATTGCAGTACTATTACTGTGATCCAAACCCAGCTTAATACCTTTCCTCTTTTTATTTGGGATTGTCTGTTCTTGTGGACTGACATGACATGACTTAGTTTGGAGCATCAGGCTTCTGCCTCCTTATTCAGGGCAAAAAAAAAAAGCTCTGAATTTTGGTACACACATACATCCCTCTTAAATCCTCCTGTATTGTCGCACTATTTGCGGATGAACAGTGTGCGAGAAAGGAGCCTGAAGTTTGCAGATGGGATGGACATCTAATATCCTTGACAGGAAACTGGCCATATAGTTATGACTACTTCTGTTCAAATAATATATTGTAATGGTTGCACAGCTATACTTTCTTCTGCTTGTTGATAGAAGGCTTGCATTTGTTTTTCTTGCCCTCAATTTCAGACTTTACAGCATCAGAGCAGTCTGTTTCGAATTTCACATATTAAATTTACACATCCTGTAGATCCGCAGCTAAGCAGTTAAGTGCATTTGCTACCTTGGACTCCCTTAAAAGAATTTTTCATGCTTATGATTTGAATTCTTATAGTTCAGATTGACATTGCACCATTATAAGCAGTATTTTCTTTAAATAAGAATTTTCATTACTGCTTGCTATCAATTTTGCTAGAGCTTTATTTTCTTTTTTCTTATTTTTTGTTTTCTTTTTGCAACATATGTTGCATAAAATATCCTACATAACATCCATATGGAAAGGGGTTCTTTGAGCATCTGCATATTTTCTCTGGCTCATTCTTTTCATCTGCCAGTATCTATTTTTGTATTGATTTTAACTGAGTTAGAGGACTGATCTTGGACCGGTTTGTCTTAACCCAGGATACAGAAGATATACAGAGTGAGTGTCATTTGTATGTATTTTATTATATGCAAACTGCATATCCTAGTTGACTTGAGGGTATAAAGTCAATAGATATTAACAGTATGTATATGCATTGTATGTTGTGTCTTTCGGCTTTTTCCCGGTTAGGGGTCACCACAGCGGAACTCCGGGCCGCTAATGATTGGCAGTTGATTTTTCCGTGCCGAATTGCCAGCCCTGACGCACAACCTTTAACGAAGGTACGCCCATTCACGCATGTCACCACGCAGAAGACGCTCAAGCTGAGAATCGAACCGGACAGCGTCTTACTGTGAGGTGACAACGCTACCGCAGCACCACCACCATGGACGTATGTATATGCATTGTATACAGAGTGGAAATCAGAGTTGGCATACTGAAAGAATCGCAATCAAAAGTGCAGTTTGAGCAAGGTACTTAAAGGGAAGGAGTATGAAAAAGTTATATGGTCAGAGAGAGAGAAGTTGCATTGTCCTACAGTCTTAAAATGTGCTTTTATTTCTGATCAGCAAATCTGAAAAAGGGATGAAAAGAATAAGGGCGATTCCCACAGTTTGGGACTAAGGACTGAGAAAGCATGGTCTTTGTGGTGAAGTCTACTTTGGGGGTTTGGAGGAGGGGACATAAGCAGTTAATATCACTAAGGTTGTATGTTAGTGCATCTCTGAATAGTCTGGAGGCTAGTGGGGGGTTCATTCTTAAGTTTTTAATTAGTTGACATACAAGTAGAAAATCAATTTTAGAAACCTTTTTTGGAAAGTAGAAGCTCTCTTTAGAATAAGAAGGTAAGAAAATGGGTTTCTCCACCATTTGGATGTCCACAGACAGCATGGGTTATACAGAAAGGTTAGAAGTCTGTTTAAACTTGTCCATCAGAACAACTATCATGAACCATTAAGCAGTGCCTAAATGTTTACGAAACTGCATTGCCTTTTATTATGATAAATGCAACACAACAGTTGGAAGTGGTTACATCTGCATCTCTCTCTTATTGCAGCTGTTACCACAGCTGTTTTCTTCAGGAATGTTTTAAATTCTAACGTATATGTCTATCTTGAGTCCACAAACTAGAACTAACTGGTCATTTTCCCAGCTGTAAGGAATTAAACTTAGTCATTTTGATTAGCTGTTAGTAAAAAGAGTCTTATTGGAAAAGTAGATTACCATATTTCCCTTCCTAAATTCATCAAATGTTTTGTGTGTGTGTATATGTATATATATGTGTGTATATATATGTGTGTGTATGTGTATATATATATATATATATATATATATATATATATATATATATATATACACATACACACACGCACACACACACACACACACACACACACGTACATATATAAATGTGTGTGTGTATGTATGTATGTATGTGTGTGTATATATATATATATATATATATATATATATATATATATATATATATATATATATATATATATATATATAAAATGTGTATGTATGTATATGTGTAATGTAATTTCTCCAGTAGTTTGTGACCATTTCCACTTACCCTGAGGGGAGCATAAATGTAAATATAACGTGGTCCAACCCTTCAGATTACTCTTAAATGTATATTTTGATAAAAAATAACTTTAATAGTATTTTTAGAGAATACTTATCTTTAGAGGCTTCAGAACCTCTCTATTTAACTTTAGGTTTTATGTTGTAGCTCAAATACAATTACACTGATCATTCAAGATTGCACAGCAAGCTGTTAAACAATTTAAGCTTTATGGCTGACTTGTTTCCCTACAGTGAAGACATCTCTCCCCAGTTTTAGTTTCTGAGTTTCAAACCAAATTTACTTCTATTCACAAAGTCTAGACATAGTTTCAGTAGTGCTCCATGATAACCTGTTCTTTCACGTTGGCACCATTAATTCTGCCACTTAAATCTCCTTTTGGGGAGGAGGACTTGAACCAACCCTAACTCTGCATCTTTCTCTCCAGATTTCTTAAAATGGCTGCCCCAATATTAGCCAGGCCCATAATTTACATTTTCAGCTCCTCCCACACACATTTTAAGCTTGCTACAGTAATACTCTACTCTGCAGGATTTATTGCTAATCAAAGCTGCTTAGCTAGAATGTTTAAAAAATTGAGTAGATTCTTTCATTATATCAACAAATGTGGCCCACTTGCACAGAGACAACTTTGACTTTTTATAACATGATAAATGCAAACACCCATCAGCTGCCATGTGCACATGGGTCTGGTAGCGTATATTCTCTTTAGTGATGTGGAGAGAGCATTTGAAGCTGTCACACATTCAGTGTTACTATGAAAAATTGAAGCAAATGGAATGTGGTTGTGGTCCATTGGTCATATCCAAAAAGAAGCTAGAAAGTAGGTCATTCAGAGTGTCAAGAAGCACTTTGCCTTACTTCTCCTCGTGAGTATGGTGCTTCACAAAGGTCAGTGGTATACCAAATTATTTTCTTGCCAATAACCTATTGGGCTTGAGGGAGACAAGACAGCTAACCATTTCTCTGCTTCTTCTTGAAGGGTCTTAGTTCATCCATTAAAAATACCTTGCAAAAAGACCTTATTAGACTGAATCCATTTCTACATTAAATTAACACTCAATACAAATAAGCCTCCATTATGTTATTCACTACTGTTCTGTGCTTAAAAACACCTCAGTCCTTTCAGCTTCATGACTTCTTCAGTATACAGATTCTGAAAACTCTGGTTCAGAAGCATTTTAGGATTATGGCTAGACCTTTATTAACTTGTGAACACAATGCTAGTGTTACTATACATAAGGTTCTGAAGCGATTAAAAGCCCTGCTAAAAGGTATTCAACTCCACCTGTTACTTCAAAACAGAAGCCTGCAGCTCTTAAAAAGGAAAGTTGAATATACAATGTTAACTATGATAAGTTAAATATGGATGCCTGGCAGCTTGTACAAGATATGTTTTCACATCAGGAAACAGTTTGTGTTAGAAATCAGTATGCACAATTTTGCTGCTGTTTACTTCTACTTGGGCTCTTTCAGTATTTGATTACTATATGATTTTCAAAAATGGCTCAACTTTAAATTGCTGACCTCTGCTGTAGAAGACCCTTGGATGTCAGCTTATTTCTTAAAAAAAAAAAACACACACTTTATTGAATTATCACTTGTGACATGAGCAAACTTACATTCATATAAAAGTAATCAAACCATATTAAGTTCATACTTGCATTTATAGGATATGTAACAATATATGTGATGTATAATCCAAGCAACATTAGATAAATGATTCAGTTTGTCTTCTCTTGGACCTCATTCCTCCTCCAAAACATTTCTTGTGTGTATTGTTCCCACAATTTCCATTTTTTAATCTATGTAATTTATTTTTCCTTTCCGAAGACCCTACTCCTTGTTCTCTTATCTGTGTTACAGTATTCACTACTTCAGGCATAGTTGGTTTAAACTTTGATTTCCATTTTCTAGTAATTGTTTTTTGGCAGTAAAAGAATTGAACTTAAACAAGGCCTTGCTGTGTTTAGGCAATTCATATATCCCAGCTCAAAAAAAAAAATAATAATTTCCTTAGTTACACTTGTTTGCTTATCCTGTATTCCTTATAGAGTACTTTGGAGGGAATTTTTTTTAAATCTCTCAACTCATTACACTACCAAAATGTATGTTCCCAGTTACTAGTTTCTTCCGCATCACACCTCCAACATTTATCATCTACCTGAGGAAAAATGGGGTATAAAGTATCTGTGCTAATACTTCCTGGCAAAATCCTAAATTTTCTAGAATTTCTTGCATATTTGGGAATCGTACATTTGCCCTCTCATTTTTTTTTGTGAACTGTGTATCAAATTTCCCATCCCAGTCTTTTTTGACATCATCTGATTGATTCTTGTAATTATCCTGCAATATTTGTATATGCCCTACTAATTATCCCTTTAGCGACAGCTTCTGTTTTAGATTCAGTTAAAAACTCAACCAGTGCATGTCTTTCACTTGGGACTTCTCTATCCCTTCTTTTTGTCTATATTCTCATATCAGTCTCTTGATAGAAAAGGCAATCCAAGTGTGTTCTTGGCTTCTTCCCATCAAACTGTTTCCTTTTCTAATTTATTTTTTTACCAATACCCAGGTTCCTTTGCCAGCTTCCTCCAGTAAATTCCAGCACCCTCTTGTCTATTCTCTGTACCCCTAATTGCAGTCATCTCTATCAACAGAATCTCCTTTTTTCCATTCCTTTGTTGGCTTAATTTTAGTATACTTTCTGCTACTTTTATGAGTATAATATTCTGTACAACTGTTCTCCTTAAGGATCTGCATCCAAAATCCCTCTTGAATTACACTCCCCCAATTCATCCTCCTCGCTTTCCATCATAACTTTCTGCTTGTGTTATGTTTTAAGAGCCTTAACTGTGCATCTTTGAAATATCCCTTCAAATAAGGTAATCCTAAATCTCCTTGTTTTGTTGGGAGGATCATCCTATCTCACATGACACTTGCCATCTTCTCTTCACAAATAAAATCCTTCAGTCCATTAATTACTGTCCACAACTTCTCCCGTGGTTGATTAAAAATGTCTGACCTGTGTATAAAACTAATGGGAGTAAAGACATTTTTACTACTTGTATCTTGCTATCTATATCCATAGGCAAGAACTTCCAGTTTCTCAATTTTTTATCATCTTTTATTTAGTCTCTTTTAACATATCCTTACTTGCCATAACCAAAGCCTTTTTAGTCTGTACTCCTAAATACTTCATTTTATCTTGCCCCAATAAATATGGGTATTACTGGACAAATTCATGTGTGGGTACATGATGTATAGCTATAGCTTTTGTTTTGTCGTCCATATTTTTTTCAAGTTGTAAAATTAATCAATTGTCTCAGAAGATTCCACAACACTGAGGTATCCTTTTCTGGTTCCATTGGGTACAAATATCATTTGCAAATAATGCCACCTTCTGTTGAGTGTGGTGCCAATTATATCCTTACATTTCTGAGTCCCTTGTTTTCTTTGCCAGTGGTTATAAATAATAACACAAGAAACTAAGGGAAAAGAGGATATATCTGCCTGCTTACTCTGTTAAGACATAGCTTGTTAGAGAGGAACCCCTCCCACTTTGATTTTTGCCTCTGATCCCTCATATACAAGGTTGTAGCCAGCTGTATTACTGTAGTCATATGTGTACTTTACTTTTTTCTTAGCATCTCTTGGAAACTTCAACACTCAAAAAATCACAGAAGGTTTAAAACTGTGTAAACTAATATTTACATTATAGAGATATATAAGGAATGCTTGTGTGAAACGAATCTCTGTCTGGTATAACTGGTAGCATTTGAAGTTGACCTTTGCTCTCAGAATGCTACCCGCAAGCATATAACGGAGTACATTTTTTAAAATAAGTGGGTGGTGAGGGTAACAACATTAGATGCAAGTAGAAAATGTAAATTTCTGGCTACACCCCTACTTATATATCCTTATTAACCTTTATAATCCTAATCCTGGTTTAGAACTGAGATGGGCTTATATGAAGCTGGATCAGATAGTTTTTTTGCAGTCTTTACGTATTACAGCCACCACAGCTCCATGATATTGCCACCTCTTCTCCTTTTAAAATTTTGTTAATCAAAACTGAAAGAAAATAGTATTCTGTCTCCGTTTAAACTGTTAGCATGATTATTAGCTTGAATAAAAAGCTGCAAGAATGATATGAAATATAAAGGGTTAATTTAGAAGTAGTATAAAATGCAGAAAAATAGTAAGTGTGCTGGCAGGCATATATGGCTTGGTTAGAATTTTGGCATCCATGTAAAGGAGTATGTTATTGCGAAACAGTCTGTAATAATAACTGCGCAGATGGCAGCTGGAAGGACATCAACAAAGTAAAGAGATGTAACATCAAGCAATATAAAGCTGGAACATCAGATAGTGCTGGCACGCCACTTTTCAGATAACTGAGTTTCTGTGGACCACCAAACTTAAATCAAGGGCAAATCATAAATTAGAAGAACAAAGAAAAACTGTTATGCAAGGAAAGAACTGTTTTACATCAGACTTTGTGAAATATCAGACCTTTTGGTATAACTATGACTGTGTATAATAAACAAGCTCTAGGTATTTGCCATAGAGAGCTGACAGCATCTGTATTGCATGCATGTAGACCTGAAAAGAAAATGTGAAAGTAAAGCATTTTAACTGAAACCGTTATCTTTGTGTATTTATTGTACACAGTACAATACAGTAATAAGACTAGTTGATTACAATAAATAGTTAATTGAACTGTGGTATGCATGCATGTAAATGCAAGAAACAAACAGGAAGACGTCATATAATTTTTCAAAAACCTACCAGATGTTTATCACTTTCTTCTCTCATAACGTCTTTTGTAATTTAAGTTGATCTACTCCTTCAGCGTTTTGTTTATTTTAATTGGCTCTGAGCACATTTGACTTTTACTCCAGAGCACTGGAAGTCATGTCTTTACACCAAAGCTGGAGCTGGAGCTTGAACTACTTTTTGCTGAACAGCTGCAGGATTTTTACCAGTCAGTGTTTTCTCCACCTTTTCGAATTCATTTTCTTTCAGGCTTTCTGTTTCTTCTTAGCATGCATCCAGGCAGTGTACTTACTAGCCAGTAACTGAATTTTACTCAGATTGATAACATCTCTGGTTGCAGTTTCATTGTTTCTATTTCCACATTGGGAGAGCTGAAGTTAAACTTTTGATCAGTGTGCAGCCATCTTGAAAGTCCTCGGATGTTGGTTTAAAACTGTAATATACTCTTGGTAGTAGCTCTTAATTCCAGCAAAAGCAAGAATACTCTCAGAAAAACAATTAACTGTGGATCTTTATCTCTTTCGGTAGATATGAGCCCAACTGTCTTTAAATGAATATAATCCGATGAGTTCACAAACAGTACTTCCGAATTCTGGCCTTAACATTAAGCTTTTTCTATGGATAGCCTACATATGTTGGTCACTTAAATACAGCATATATCTGCTCTTAGAGGTTTCTTATTCCTAAAAGAGTGTATGGAGAGCGAGAGAGAGAAAGATACTTCAGTTAAGTAGCCACAGCTAAGTAGAATAATTTATCTTTAAACTGTGGTTTTGGAATGATGGTTAAGGATTGCAGTTCATATCTGAATCTGATTTGTGTTGCATTTATTGACTTAATGTTAATTTAACTTTAACGTTCTTTTTGTTATCCAAATGCAGCAATGTCTGGAATGATCCTTTTGAAGATTCTTATTTAAGCCTTCTTAAGAAAATTATTTGGCTGTATTAAATTAACCAAATTGTTATCAGTCACTTGTATGTTAGCAGCCACTTATATTCCATGCTAAATGTCACTGTGTATTTTTTTTTTTTTTTTTTTGTGTGTGTGTGTGTGTGTGCGTGCCTTGAGGGCTGTGTTATAGCTGAAAGGGGTCCTTAGAACAACCTGGCTACCCATTTACTCTGACGATAAGAAATGCGCCTTCTTGTTGAACATGTTTACTGTTTTTCAATATTTGCATTTCTGATTTCTACAAAATACTAAGGTGCTCCTAGAGAAAAGGAGGCTAAAAGACCAGTATTTAGATTCCTAGCTAGTCTCTGTGGTGGTTACAGCATTGTACTCCTGACAAAACCTGTTAATTGTAATTCTACTTCTACTCTGAATATTAGAAGTCTTTGTGTTCTTACTACCTCTGAAGTTACTGTTTTCTGTTATTGCACAGAAATCCCAAGCTGCTAGTTGTGGAAAAGGCTGTACGTCTTGCTCATCGTCATGCTCGGCAGAGTAATCACAAATTGTTTCCATGCTTTCTTCTGGGTTCTGTTGTGGATTGTGGTAAGTTAATTTTTCTCTTTGTAAACCTACTGTATCTTTCAGCACTGCGCCATTTATTTAGACATTATAGAATGACACCCTGGGGTACAAGTGTGCCCTGCTAAGAGAGGCGGGAATGGTCCTAACCTTTCACATTTTAATAGGTCTGTGCTATATCCACAGGTATGCATGTGCAGTGGCTGGCACATGGGATCCTGTACCAAACAATGGGACACGTGTAGTTATATTTTGTGCTTTACACACTGAAGTTTTAAATGTTCGATGAAGTATGTTGAACTTTTGTTTTTTTTCAGGGATCTGGGAGAGAATTTTCAGTGGTTCTTGGCAGATGTTCTTCGTGTTTCACTGTTGCAGTCATTACATTTGAGTAATCTGCTGGCAGGTTGCCCTCAGTCGGCCTGATTAACAAAGTCTTGGGTCCTGCGTCTTTTGCTGTCCCTTCTTCCGTGACGTCAGGTCGTTGGGGGTATAAAACATGCAGCCGACGCCATTGCATTAGTCTTTCTTGCCGTGCAGTGCCCGAAGCAGAAGCAGTTTGCAAGTGCCGGTCGGCCGACTCCTGAAATTTTCGTTTTCGAGTTTCAGATCCGAAGTCTTCACCTAAAAAGCTGAGTACCCAGTTGGGGAAACTTTTTCTTGCTCCTTACCGATGTCAATAAAAGTTAATGATTGCATTACTTGTGGGAAGCAAATACCTCATAAGGATTTCCATTTGTATTGTATTCCTTGCCTAGTCCCTGACCACGACGTACCTTGCTGTCAGTTCTGTGCTTTATTTAATTAAAGCACTATTAAATGTCGGTACATTTTTGTTTCTAAATATTTTGGCTCACGTTTTAATTATCCAGAAATGTCTTCGGTTAGCAATCCGACTACCAGAATACCTACAAAATGAAAGAAAAAGACAGAGACAGGCTGCTGAGGTCCAAAACTGCTGATGACACTTCTCTTAAGCCAGTCGCCAGTTCGCCGGTACTCAGTGAGGCGCTTTTGCAGCCCCGATACCCACTAATTCTGATTCTGAGGCCTCTACTGAGACCCATTCAGAGTCTGGTATGCTGCAAGATGCTTCAATTATGGAACCAGCGGATGTCTCTACCTTGGATGGATCCGGAGCTGCTGTGCAGGCACTGGCTTTTGAGGGTGTTTTCAGGCCTACAGATTTGTATATTAGACTGACGCCATCTTCAAAACCAAGGCCAAAATCTCGACCTATGTCTAAAAAACCGATGCCTAGGCCACATATGCAGGCCCCTATGCCTAAGAAACAAATTATCAAAATGGCTGAAGATTTAATTACTCTGATCAGGGGTAGTCAACCCCCCCCCCTTCAGAAGATTCATAGTCAATATCTTGCCTAGGCCTCTTAGAACAGGATTCTATTTCTTCTGATTCTTCTAATGAACAGGAATTGTCTATACCTACTTATGAGGACTCTGATGCAGAAGATTCCATTCCTTCTGCTTATCCCCCTGAGGATTTTTTTTGGGGGAAACTTTGCATACCTTAAGGGAACATTTCCACTGGGAAAGTCATGATTTTTCTGAATCTAAAAGAGATTTAGGGATTTTCTTCTTCTTCCTCAGCATAGGTCTTTGGCTATACTTCCTGTTCTAGACATTGTTGATAGATGTTTTTTCAGAATCTAGTGTGGCTCCTGATTCTCTGCCTCCGGCTCCTTGTAAGCCAGACAGCTACTACAGTGTTCCTGACTCCCACAAATTTCTTTTCAAAAATCCTGTTGCGGATCCTAAAACCATTTCTCAGGGTCCCAAAGGCATTAAGACTTCTACTGCTAAAAATCCTACCCCTTCTGATAGAGATTCCAGGGCGCTGGATAGATTGGGTAAGAAGATTTACACTTCTGCAACCTTGGCAATCAGGGCTTTAAACTGTCAATTTCATATGCTTAAATATCAACAGCATATCATGGGACTGCTTAAACAGAAAATGATGTTAATTCCTGACTGTGGGGAAAATAAAGATTTACAGGATCTATTGCATTAACCTGAACAAGTTGGAAAACATACTTTGCAATGTGGTTTTGATTCTTTGGAGGCCTCTTTCAGGGCTGCTGTAACAGGGTCTGTGCTAAGAAGGCATGCTTGGCTCAAAGAGCACAATCTGCCTGATCATGTTAAAGCAAAATTGTTGGATGCTGCCTTTACAACAGGACCGTCTCTTTGGTAATAAGGCTGAAGAAGTTCTAAAAAAGGTGGAAGATGAAGCTAAATTTATAGCTAAAATCTATGCAAACTGTGAAAGATTTCTTACAAGTGCAACCTCCAAGATTTTGTAGGCACTAGCCTACTAAGAACTGGTCCTTTCCAGTTCCTTTGAGAACCACTTAAGTCAAACTCAGGCATTCCAAAGGCACCAGATTTTAGTCCCAAGGGACTTTCAGAACAAAACAATGGGGTGCCTCCTCTTCCAAATCTGGAAACAAGACACCTCCCTACGGTAAGCAGTCTCAATGACTTCCCTTTACACTTACCAAGCACTTATCTTTTAGCCGCCCCTTTGTGGGGAAAACTCTCTCTTCATGCAAGAAACTGGCAACTTATAACCCAGGACAAATGAGTTTTAAATATAGTATCCCAGGGATACAGATTTCATTTCCACATGTTGCCAATTCCAAACGGATGGCCAGACCTGCCCCCAAATCAGTGGGCAGAGGCCCAGAAACAAGTACTTCCCCCTCATGAGCATGAGGGCTATTCAACCAGTACCATAAGAGGAAAAGGGACAAGATTTTTATTCAAGACTTTTCCCGGTACCCAGAAAAGACAAATCATGGCATCCAATTCTGGACCTATCTATTCTAAACACCTTTCTGGACATTCCAAAATTCGAGATGCTGACTCTTCACCAGTTACTTCCTATGCTAGGCAAAGATGCCTGGTTGGTAACTCTAGATTTAAAAGAGGCTTACCGGCATATCCGAATCAGGGAATATTGCAGAAGATACCTCCGCTTCAAAGCATGCTACTTGCATTACCAGTTCTCTGCAATGCCCTTTGGCTTATCTACTGCACCCAGGGTCTTTACAAAGTGCCTGGCTCCAGTAATTGCATTTTGCAGGCAAAGAAATATTCAAATATATATCCATACCTGGACGATTGTCCCTGTTTTCTGCCTGAATTAGACATTCTTCTCAAACATCTGGCGTTTGTAAAAAGGGGTCTAACTTGTCTAGGGTACACTATAAATGAAAAGAAATCACAACTGGTACCTTCTCAAAAAATTACATTTCTGGA
Source organism: Protopterus annectens (assembly GCF_019279795.1). Lineage (NCBI taxonomy): Eukaryota > Metazoa > Chordata > Ceratodontiformes > Protopteridae > Protopterus > Protopterus annectens. Next base: position 1,083,479,237 of record NC_056744.1, on the reverse strand, counting down.
TGCAAGGTTGAATACAATTGCCCAGATGGCTTTCCTTACGCCAGAAAAGCAAATTCATTTGGTGACTTACTTCAAACTGGTGACCGCAAAAAATCTGCTATCTGCCAGACAAATTCTGCAAGCCTTGGGGTTCATGGCCTCCTGCATTCTTCTAATTCCATATGCAAGACTGCATATGAGGAAACTTCAGTGGTACTTAAAAGATTTATGGAGTCAACAGTGTCACAGCCTGGAAACAATGATTCCTATCATACCTTGCCTGAAGCTAGAGTTCCTATGGTGGGCAGAGTCCTGCCACCAAAACAAGGGACTGTCATTCACACCACCCCCTGCCACCCAAACCCTAACTACAGATGCATCAGACTATGCTTGGGGGGCTCATCTGGCAGGGAAGTGCACTCAGGGCAAATGGAGCCCAAATCAAATTCACCTTCATATCAATCAAAAAGAAATGCTAGCTGTACAGAATGCACTGGCAGCCTTCAAGGACTATCTTCATCCAGGACAATTACTGATAGACGGACAACACCACGGTTATTTGGTACATAAACAAGCAGGGAGGTACACACTCCTACCCCCTTTGCAGACTAGCCATGGCATTGTGGAACACGGCCTTGACCTATCAAGTACGACTACAAGCTCAATTCCTGCCAGGAAAGGTGAATACTCTGGCAGACGAACTAAGCATAAATCTAATGGACCCTCATGAATGGAGACTGGAACCACAGATTTTCAACATATTGGCACGCAAATGGGGGAGCCCAGACATAGTTCTGGGGTGAGGCAAAAAGATCTATCAGGTAGACAAATTTTGCACAAGAGCTCATCACAAAAAAGCCTGGAAAGTGGATGCTCTGTCCTTCAGTCTGCCTTTCCCCCTCTGCTCTCCAAAGTTCTGCTAAAAGTCAAACAGGACAAACCAAAAATGATTTTAATTGCTCCAGACTGGCCTCGCCAACACTGGTCCCCACTCCTGCGCAGTGTGTCAACACCTTCCACCGTGGCACCTGCCTCAGACACCTTACTTACCGTCTCAGCAGAACAACCAATCTCTGCACACACAGCTCCAAACTTTGAATCTTGCAGCATGGCTAATCACCTAAATTCTCCCTTAGCATCCCTCAGCAAACCAGTGATGGATGTTATTTTGGAGGCAAGAAGGCCTAGTACTAGAAAATCTTATGCTGACAAATGGAAAAGATTCTGTGCCTGGAATCAATCTCCAGGGATAAGCACAACAGTACCAAACATTCCTCAGATTTTGCAATACTTAACTGAGATGCTTCACAATGGCCTGTCCTTTTCTTCCGTAAAAATCCATGCTTCAGCCATTTCAGCTCATTACAACACAGAACCTCCCCTCTTCCTTCTTCCTCTGCTAAAGCATCATCTCGGAGGGGCCAAAAAAGACCACCCAGGAGTGCTCCAACCCCTGCCCGGGACCTCAATTTTGTATTGGAGAAACTCACTCTTCCTCCTTTCGAGCCAGCTGCTACTGCAGACTTAAAATTTCTCTCCTGGAAAACTGCTTTCCTTTTAGTAGTCACTTCAGCTAGAAGGATTTCCAAATTACAGACTCTTATGGCAGTGGAGCCTTTCATCATTTTTCATGCGGACAGGGTATCTCTCAGGACCAATCCATCCTTCATGCCTAAGGTGGTATCCAGTGTGGCTCTTAATCAGACCATTCATTTGCCAGCTTTCTTTCCCAATCCACAGAACAAGGGGGAGTGGATTCTGCATTCATTGGATGTACACGGACAACTTGAATTTTACTTCAACAGGACTAAATCTCAAAATCTGAACAACTGCTGGTGACATTTGCTGCAGGGGCAGAGGGAAAGGCTATTTCAAAGCAAACCATTTCCAAATGGATAAGCCATTGTATTCGTTTCTGCTATATGCCCCATAGAAAAAACTATCCCTCAGGGGATCAGATCCCATTCCACCAGGGCTGCATCTACTTCAACAGCCTTTCTCAGAGGTGTTTCTACCAGGGACATTCCAGAAGCTGCTACTTGGAGCTCAGTTCATACTTTCACCAAACATTACCATTTACCACTTTTCTCTAAATCCAGAGCTGGCTTTTCTCCACTGCTGTCCTGCAGGGCCTTATAGCTGGTCCTAATGCTGTATAATTCCCTCCACCCAACCATAGGTTTGGGAATCTACCCAAATGTAATGACTGCAACAGTGAAACACTAAAAACATAGTACAGATGTTCTTCGTGTTTCACTGTTGCAGTCATTACATTTGGGTAATCTGCTGGCAGGTTGCCGTCAGTCGGCCTGAATAACAAAGTCTTGGGCCCTGCGTCGGTTGCGGTCTCCTCTTCCATGACGTCAGGGGTATAAAACATGCAGCCGACGCCATTTTATTCAGTCTTTCTTGCCGCGTGGTGCCCGAAGCACAAGCATTTCGCAAGTGCCGGTCGGCCGACTCCTGAAATTTTCGCATTCGAGTTTCAGAACCAAAGTCTTCAATTAAAGCCAAGTACCCCGTTGGGGAAACTTTTTCTTGCTCCGTACCGATGTCAGTAAAAGTTAATAATTGCATTACTTGTGGGAAGCAAATACCTCATAAGGATTTTCATTTGTACTGTATTCCTTGCCTAGGCCCATATCAGTAACGTGCCTTGCTGTCGGTTTTGTGCTAGATGTAACCAACGCACTATTAAGCGTCTGTATATTTATGCTTCAAAATATTTTGGATCCAGGTTTAATTACCCTGAAATGTTGTTGGATAGCAATCCGACTACCGGAGTTCACAGAAAACGCAAAGAAAAAGAAAGAGACCGTCTAGGTCCAAAACCGATGAAGCTTCTAAGCTAGTGAGGTGCTTTTGCAGCCCCTGATACCCACTACTTTTGATTCGCCGGCCTCTACTGAGGCATATACGGAGTACAGTATGCCGTGAGATTCTCAGAGTATTGAACCTGCTAATGCCTCTCCCTCGGATGGGCCCGGAGCCGCTGAACAGACACCGGCTTCTGTGGGTGTTTTCAGGCCTCAGCATTTTTATATAAAACCGACGTCCGCTTCAAAAACAACTTCTAAGTCTAAAAAAAAGATGCATGAGCCACGTGCTTAGGCCCCTATGCCTAAAAAACAGATGATCAAAATGGCTGAGGACTTACTTACCTTGATCAGGGGTTCCCAACTCCCCCCTGCTAAGAGACGTAGGCAAAACACTGAATATGAATCTTCAGATCGGTTTCTATTTCTTCCGATTCCTCTTCTGATGAGGAATTTTCTGTGCCACCCTATGAGGATTCAGATGCAGAAGAATCCATCCTATCTGCATCTCCTCCTGAGGATTATTCTTTTGGAGAAACCTTGCATACTTTAAGGGAACATTTTCATTGGGAGAGTCAGGATTTCTCTGAATCAAAAAAGAGGCTTAGGGATTTCCTTCTTCCTCAGCATAGGCCTTTGGCTATACCTCCTGTATTAGACATTGTTGATGATGTGTTTTCGGAATCGAGCATGGCTCCTGATTCCCTACCTCCGGCTCCTAGTAAGCCAGACAGATATTACAGGGTTCCTGACTCCCACAAATTTCTATTCAAAAATCCTGCTGCTGATCCTGAAACTATCTCACAGGGTCCCAAAGGTGTAAAGGCCTCTACAGCCAAAAATCCTACCCCCTCTGATAGAGATTCCAGGGCGCTGGATAGATGGGGAAAGAAGGTTTATACATCTGCAACCTTGGCAATTAGGGCCTTCAACTGCCAGTTTCATATGCTTAAATATCAACAGCATGTTATGGGCCTATTGAAACAGAAAATGATGTTGATTTCTGATTGTGTGGAAAATAAAGAATTACAGGAATTATTGCATGCAGCAGAACAGGTTGGAAAGCATACTTTGCAATGTGGTTTTGATTCCTTGGAGGCCTCTTGCAGGGTCGCAGTTACTAGATCTGTGATTAGCCTGGCTCAAGGAGCAAAATCTGCCTGATCATGTTAAAGCTAAATTGTTGGATGCCCCTTTACAGCATGATACTCTGTTTGGTAATAAGGCAGAAGAGTTTTTAAAGAAAATGGAAGACAAAGCTAATTCTATGCAAACTAAAAGATTTCTTACAAGTTCAGCCACCCAGATTCAGTAGGCACTGGCCTACTAAAAATTGGTCCTTTCCTGTGTCCAACAGAGCCTCTCAAGGCAAATCCAGGCGCTCAAAAGTCTCTAGATACCAATCACAGGGTTCTTACAGGTCAAAGAAATAGGGTGCCTCTACCTCCAAATCTAGAGGAAACAAAGCACAACCCTACAGTAAGCAGTCTCAATGACTTCCCTCTACCATTACCAAGCACCTATCTTTTGGCAGCCCCCTTGGGGGGAAAATTAGAACTTCATGCTCAAAACTGGCAGTTAATTACCCATGACAAGTGGGTATTAGTATGTCCAATAAACAAACAACAAAAGACCAAAACTGCTGAAAAAGCGGACTGCACACAATAGGAGAGCTGGTAAACACAGCTTTAATATTCCAAAACCGATACAAATAGTATTAAAATCCAGGTAATAGTAAGCGCTTTCGGCAAGTTAGAGTAACCCGCCTTCATCAGACAAACCACGAGATTGCAAGAAATGTCTTATACTATACAATTAAAAACAATAGACCTATCATGTTAAAGTGCATTGCTAAATGAGAAAAAAGCTCCATGACAACCTTAAAAGGGCATGACTTCAAGATATAAGATAAAAACAAATGTGTCATCGTTAATGAATACTGGTAGATAGTGCAATAAATATATACAAAAGCAACTGTGTATCGGTTGAATAAATACATTTCAACCTACTGATTAAAAATCTCATATTGCACTACACCATACAAAAAGTATATATAACTACCAAATGCCAATACAATATTCAAACTAAGTGAAGCTTACAGGTTTTGATACCAAACCAAAATCACCCCTAATACGATGTATAAACTGAGATGTGTTAGCTTCAATAAGTAACTTGAATCACAAATACATGTTACTTGGGTTATGAATAACGAATATGCACGTCACAATAGATAAATGCCTTTGTCAGAACAAACTTGAACTTTTAAGGTACGGCACAACTAGGATAGACCTGTTGGAGAGGCTAAAAAACAAACAGCCCCAACCATAATTTTGCAGCAATTATATTGCATAACTGACCTGCGCAAAACCGTCTATACACAGGTGCAAATATAAAACAGAACTAAATAATACTGTAACGAAAAAGTTCTTATACACAATGGTCCAACCAACCTGTTTGAAACCTATTATATATGCCAATAATTGGCGGTAATAGAAATATCGGTAAAGATGGCCAAATACACAAAATCCTTAATCATGCCAGATTTGATTATGAGTCATTACCACTATTTGGCACTTAAAATGGTGGGGATCCTAGACTCAATATTCAAGCCTACTTATTTAAAACTTATTACATATAAACACTTATTAATAATAATAAAATATCCATGAAAACCAAATAAACTAACTCCTTACCCATAGTGAATTTGATTAAAAAATCACGAGCAATTAGGAAAGCATAAATGTACATATACATGTTGAATCAATTAGGTGTAATCACAGTTGCTACAAAAATAACTAAATTACAATAGTAGATTATGATATCTACCTATTGTGAGATAGCCACCTTAAAACACATTTAATTGATAATCCCTCATTAATACCCGGAAATATGTAAGCCCTAGTCCTAATCTGCCATAACAATTCGTCAATTTCCAAACGAATTTGCCATGGCCCACCCCTTAAATCCATTTCTCTTTGTTGTAATACGAGAAATTGGAATGCATGGCCTGTAAACTCTAGGCAATGTCTAGCTAGAGCATTGTTGACATCTTCTTTGATGATTGCGTACTGGTGTTCGTAAATTCTGTTTTTTAGCTTTCTCTCGGTTTTACCGATATAAAAAGCATTGCAAAAATTGCAAAGTGCTACATATATGACAGCCTTTGACTCACAACTGTGATGTCCATTACATCTGTACTCCTTGCCATTGATGTTAAATTTATTCGCTACTCTAATGTGTTTACATTGAGAGCATGCTCCACATCTAAACATACCATTAGGTCTGTTAGACCTAGGGGGTGGTCTTCTTTCTAGAATGCTCTTCATATTTTCCCCCCTCCTGTATGTAATTTTTGGGTAATCACCCAAAAGAATACAGAGGGACCTGTCCTGCTTAATGATTTCCCAATTTTTGTTGATAACTTCTTTGATTTTTAAGGAGTCAAGGGAATAGGTGTGTAAAAAAACTGATATTAAACTTACTAGTATCAGTATTATAAATAGAACTACTGCAGGTTTGGGGTGATGTAAGGTCATTATAGGGCTCCAAGTTGTTGTTCGAATGGCCCGAAAGTAAAGGAAAAAAATGGCCTGACTCACGTTTGTTAGTAACCTCTATTAGCACATTAGAAACTAAGGGCTGTAGGTATCCTCTTGCAAGAAACGTATCAGTGAGGTTATTGCATTCAGCAATAAAGTCATCTGGATCAGTAACCATGCGGGCTGCTCTGACAATCTGCCCCTTAATGACAGATTTCTTTTGATGGTAAGGGTGATTGCTTGAGAAATGTAAAAAAGCATTGGAGTATGTTGGTTTCCTGAATATTCTACTTTTGAGTCTTTGATTGACTCTATCCTTGATTAGCAGAATATCTAGATAGTTGATCTGTGAATCCTCTATTTTGTATGTAAATTCTAGAAAGTCTGTTAATTTTGTGATTTTATCAATAAATGTCGGAATCAACTCTCTTTCACCCTCCCAAATACAGAAAATGTCATCCTGGTAACGAGTATACCAGGTGACATGTTGGGAAAAAAGCTCGTCTTTAAATAAATAGCTGGACTCCCAATGAGCAAGCACAGCATTGGCAAAAGACCCACCACAGGGCGAACCCATGGCAACGCCCGAAGTTTGTAAATAAAACATCCCTTCGAACATGAAAAAGTTGTTGGATAACACAATTTCTAATAGGGTCTCAATCAAGTTCATGGTGTCATGTTCAACATTTTTTGCCAACATAAACTCCCTCACCCAGGCTAGGCCAATGTTTTGGGGAATGACAGTATATAGATCCTTAATATCAACAGTGAGAAACAACATGTTGTCATTATATGTAAGCATGTTGATATTTTTAAGGAAAGACCATGAATCCTTACAAATATGGGATTCAGTGTTGATCAAAGGTTTCAAAATGCTGTCAACATATTTTGCACACGCCTGGGTGATGGACCCTCTTCCATCTATAATAGGTCTAAATGGAGGCGAAACCAGTCTTTTATGTAATTTCGGTGTTCCAAAGAATGCTGGAATTCTTGGGGCCGGCATGGTCAAATTGTTAAAGGTATCTGTGTTAATATAGCCCTCCAAAAACAGATCGTTAAGCATATTGTTGATTTTCCTATAAGCCCCATTTATCTCGTTCAGAGATGATGTTTTATAGGCAGGCGAGTCGAGATGTTCAGCCAAGTATTCCACGTATTTGTAATGATCCATAAAAACTAGCCCCCCACCTTTATCTGGTTTCATGGCTCTAATGTGGCAATCCTTTATTAACTGGATGAAATCCTTCTCCAAAGGAGCAATATTAGAGGGATTTTTCTGTTTGTTATACATAATTTGGTTCTTAATAGCCCACATATCCATCTCACACATTTTTTCAAAAGTTTGCAAGGTGGAATGTAAAGGGGGGTTATAGGAACTGGCTACCCTAAGTAGACTGATTGCAGATGAATCATTACCCATAAGACAGTTTAAATTGAGTTTACGTGTGAATACTTTCAAATCAATGATTAACCTGCCTATGTCCATGGTACGCCCTGGCACAAAAGAAAAATCTTTGGCTAAAAAATCAATTATGTCCTGTGTAATGACCAGAGAAGTGTAATTGTACACAGTAAAGTCACCATTGGAACTTTTGTGAAGTTTCGGATGTACGCCAATGTTCATTACATCAATCACCTCCTGCAACCTCGTCTCCTGTTCCTCGAGTTGTTCTGAGGTTGAGCTCGTGGGCGATTGTTGCCCCTGTGATTGTTCACCAGTTGAAAATCCTGATTGTCATAGTTATTCTGAATGACAGGATGTTCGTTTGATGCAAGAGGCAACTCACCCTCCACAATTGGGGAGTTAGTGCTAATATTGTTGTTAACATTGAGTCTAGGACTCCTTCTGACAACTGGTCTACCATTGCTGCTGTTGTTATTGGTATTTTCTGTATTAGTCTGGAAAGGTCGAACATAAATGGGATCGGTTGCTGAACTGGCAACTGGATTATTCATTGGACTCTGTGCTAGTCTAGGATAAGCACGTTTATTTGCATAGTCCTTGATATCCCTTGCCAATTTCTTTTTCTTATTAGAAATCAGCTTATCCATGGTAGCATTAATGCTGGCAAAGATCCTACAATATTCATATTTATATCTAGGGGACTCGCCATCTGATTTGATGTCCGTTTCCAGAGTTTCAAGTTCTGATTTTAATTTACAAATATCAGTGTTGTAAAATGCAATAAGAGCTTGCAGGAACTCAAACCCTTGTCTATCAAAGAGCTCGATCAGTTCTTGATAGAAGGGAGAAACTTCGGTTAAACCAGCCGGAAAACGCCATTGGCGTAGACCTTTAGGGATGACTTTATTTTTGATACATTCCTGCAAATATGAAGTCTCCAGTTGTAATTTCTTACATTTAAACAATTTCATGTCAAGGAGATCAATTTTAGTTTCCAAATTCTGATACTCAACAACAGGAAACTCAACATTATTGTCATCCGTGTTATTGCTAGGTGTAAAAAAACTGTTATTATCCAAAAAGTTATTTATTATGGGTATAGCATCAGTATGGCGATTGCCAGTCTCATACCTTCTGGTTTGTGCTAAAGTTGTTGCTGGATCCCTTATTGATTGACTAGTAGAAGGTAAAGGGAGCTGCTGTAAGCCCACAGTCGCCACGACACGGCCGCTTGCCTCAGGGGGAGGCATACAGTTCAACGCGGCCCCGGGCGAACCCTGTCTGTTAGGAATTGTTCCTCCACTAGAATCGATAACGGATGAACTACTGTCATTATGCCGTACCCCAGCCGGTACAGCCGAATTTGAAAAGGCGTCCACCTTTTGTGTAAGTGCATCCACTCTATGAAGTAATGCCTCAATAAGTAGCGTAAGGTTGTTTGGTTGCGAATCGTTGTTAATATTGCCCAAATCTCGTGGTGTAAAAAGTGGAGGTGAACCAGCCTCTCCAGTGTCGTCCGCCATGGAAAACCAAGTCCAATAAACAAACAACAAAAGACCAAAACTGCTGAAAAAGCGGACTGCACACAATAGGAGAGCTGGTAAACACAGCTTTAATATTCCAAAAACCGATACAAATGATATTAAAATCCAGGTAATAGTAAGCGCTTTCGGCAAGTTAGAGTAACCCGCCTTCATCAGACAAACCACGAGATTGCAAGAAATGTCTTATACTATACAATTAAAAACAATAGACCTATCATGTTAAAGTGCATTGCTAAATGAGAAAAAAGCTCCATGACAACCTTAAAAGGGCATGACTTCAAGATATAAGATAAAAACAAATGTGTCATCGTTAATGAATACTGGTAGATAGTGCAATAAATATATACAAGTGTATCGGTTGAATGAATACATTTCAACCTACTGATTAAAAATCTCATATTGCACTACACCATATAAAAAGTATATATAACTACCAAATGCCAATACAATATTCAAACTAAGTGAAGCTTACAGGTTTTGATACCAAACCAAAATCACCCCTAATACGATGTATAAACTGAGATGTGTTAGCAAGTAACATGTATTTGTGATTCAAGTTACTTATTGAAGCTAACACATCTCAGTTTATACATCGTATTAGGGGTGATTTTGGTTTGGTATCAAAACCTGTAAGCTTCACTTAGTTTGAATATTGTATTGGCATTTGGTAGTTATATATACTTTTTGTATGGTGTAGTGCAATATGAGATTTTTAATCAGTAGGTTGAAATGTATTTATTCAACCGATACACAGTTGCTTTTGTATATATTTATTGCACTATCTACCAGTATTCATTAACGATGACACATTTGTTTTTCTTACATCTTGAAGTCATGCCCTTTTAAGGTTGTCATGGAGCTTTTTTCTCATTTAGCAATGCACTTTAACATGATAGGTCTATTGTTTTATAGTATAAGACATTTCTTGCAATCTCGTGGTTTGTCTGATGAAGGCGGGTTACTCTAACTTGCCGAAAGCGCTTACTATTACCTGGATTTTAAGTGGGTATTAGTATCCCAGGGGGTATAGATTTCATTTCCATACTTTGCCAATTCCAAACAGTTGACCAGATCTGCCACAAAATCAATGGGGCAGAAGCTCAGAAACAAGTTACGTCCCTCATGGATATGGGGGCTATTCAACCAGTACCAGAACACGAAAAAGGCCAAGGTTTTTATTCAAGACTGTTCCTGGTACCCAGAAAAGACAATGCCTGGCATCCAATACTGGACTTATCAATTTTGAACACGTTCCTGGACATTCCAAAATTCAAAATGCTGACTTTACAACAGCTACTGCCCATGCTGGGCAAGAATGTTTGGTTAGTGACTCTAGACTTAAGAGGCATACCTGCATACCCCATTAAGGGAATCGTGCAGAAGATACCTCCGCTTCAAGGCAGATTTGATGCATTACCAATTCTCTGCACTGCCCTTTGGCTTATCTACTGCGCCCAGGGTCTTTACAAAGTGCCTGGCACCAGTAGTTGCATTTTGCAGACAAAGAAGCATACAAATCTATCCTTACTTGGACGACTGTCTCATTCACGCAGAAAACAAGGACATTCTTCTTCAACATCTGGCGTTTGTAAAAAGGCTTCTAACATTCCTAGGGTACACAATAAACGAAAAGAAATCAGAACTGGTACCCTCTCAAAAAATTACATTCCTGGGTGCAAGCCTGAATACAACTGCCCAGATGGCTTACCTTACGCAAGACAAAACAAAGGCAACTGACTATATACTTCAAACAGATGGCAACAGAAACCCAGTTATCTGCAAGACAAATTCTGCAGGCTTTGGGGTTCATGGCATCCTGCTGCCTACTAATTCCATATGCAAGACTGCATATGAGGAAACTTCAATGGTACCTATCATTCCCTGCCTAAAACGGGAGTTACTTTAGTGGGCAGAGACATGTCACCAAAACAAGGGACTGTCATTCACTCTACCCCCTGCCACCCAAACCCTAACTACAGACGCATCAGACTATGCTTGGGGGGCCCACCTGGCAGGGAGATGCATTCAGGGCATATGGAACCCAAACCAAATGCATCTACATGTCAACCAGAAAGAGATGCTAGCTGTTCAGAATGCTCTGACAGCCTTCAAGGACTTGCTTCATCCAGGACAACTACTGATAATGATGGACAAACACCACGGTTATGTGGTACATAAGCAGGGGGGGGGTACACATTCCTACCCACTTTGCAGACTAGCCATGGCATTGTGGGACACAGCCTTGACTTACCAAGTACATCTTCAAGCTCATTTCCTGCCTGGAAAACCAAATACTCTGGCAGACTACCCAAGCAGAAATCTTATGGACCCTCATGAGTGGAAACTGGATCCACAAGTCTTCAGCATGGTAACACATAAATGGGGGAGCCCAGACATGCATCTATTTGCCTCTCCCCAAAATTATCAACTGGACAAATTCTGCACAAGGACTTATCACAGACAAGCATGGAAAGTGGATGCCCTATCAGTCTACGTCTTTCCTCCTCTGCCTCTTCTTCCCAGGGTCTTACTAAAGGCTAGACAGGAAAAAACAAAAATGATCCTAATTGCTCCGGACTGGCCTTGCCAGCACTGGTACCCAATTCTAAGGAATATGTCTCAACACCCTCCTTGGTACTTGCCTCAAATGCCTTATCTACTGTCTCAGCAGAACAATCAAATTCTGCACACTCCGCTCCAAACTCTGAACCTGGCAGCATGGCCGATAATGTAATTATTCAAACAACACCTCTCATAAAATCTGTTATGGATGTCATTTTGAAAGCCAGATGGCCTAGTACTAGAAAATCTTATGCTGATAAATGGAAGAGATTCTGTGCTTGGAACCAAGCACTAGGAACGGACTTGGCAAAACCAAATATCCCTCAGATTTTTCAATACTTGACTGAGATGCTTGACCAAGGGCCTATCCTTCTCTTCAATAAAAATCCATGCCTCTGCCATTTCGGCTCACTACAACACAGAGCCTCCTATCTTCTCTCATCCTCTGCTAAAGCAGTATCTTAGAGGGGCCAAAAATTTAAGGCTTCCCAGAAGATCACCAACTCCTGCATGGGACCTCAATTTTGTGCTGGAAAACTTACCCTGCCTCCTTTTGAACCAGCAGGTACTGCGGATATAAAGTTTTTATCTTGGAAAACAGCTATCTTGGAAAACAGCTTTCCTTGTGGCAATCACTTCAGCAAGAAGGGTTTCAGAACTACAGGCTCTCATGGCTGTGGAGCCTTTTATTACATTTCACCCGGACAGGTTGTCCCTCAGGACCAGTCCTTCCTTTATGCCTAAGAATGGTATCCAGTAAGGCTCTTAACCAAACTAGTCACCTGCTAACATTTTACCCAAATCCGCAGAACAAGTGGGAGCGGATTCTGCATTCATTGGACGTACACAGACAACTAAGATTCTACTTAAACAGGACCAAATCTCTAAGAAAGTCTGAGCAACTACTGGTGGCATTTGCATCAGAATCAAAGCGGAAGGCTATATCAATGCAGACTATTTCTAAGTGGATAAGCCACTGCATTCGTTTCTGCTACTTGCATCATGGTAAACCGTTACCCAAGGGAATCTGGTCGCATTCCACCAGAGCTGCCTCTACTTCAGCAGCCTTTCTCAGAGGAATTCCAACCAAAGACATTCTAGAAGCTGCTACTTGGACCTCTGTTCATATTTTCGCAAAGCATTAATCATTTGTCTCTCTTTTCTAAATCCAGGGCAGGCTTTGTCACTGCAGTTCTGCAGGGCCTTATAGCCACTCCTAATGCTATTTAGTTCCATCCTCCCATCCATAGCTTTGGGATTCTACCCAAATGTAATGACTGCAACAGTGAAACACGAAGAACATAGTACAGTTGTGTACACTTGCCATAAATGTAGATGTTAGAGTGTATTCACTGTTGCAGTCCTGGTTACCCTCCCTCCAGCCCCCTATCTTTCTCTGGCAATACCTCTACTTTCTTTCACTATACTAAGCCCTTTTGGTGTATTTGCTTTTGGTTTGAGGTATATTGTTTGTGTTTTTAATTTTATTTGCTCCCCATTTGGGGGGCACCTGACATCCGGGGCAAGAAAAACTAATGTAATGGCGTCGGCTACATGTTTTATACCCCTGAAGACCTGATGTCATGGAAGAAGGGACAGCAGCCAACACAGGACCCAAGACTTTGTTAATCAGGCCGACTGAGGGCAACCTGCCAGCAAATTACCCAAATGTAATGACTGCAACAGTGAATACACTCCAACATCAACATTTATGGTAAGTGTATACAACTATACTTTACTGCACTTATTGATGTAGAACAAACCGTGTTTTGATAGTCTAGTCTAAAAAAATTAGGAGCATAATATGATGAATTGACTGGCGTATTATAAGTTTATGGAAAACACTAGTAAATTGTTTTTTTTTTTTTTTTTGTTTTTGTTTTGTGTTTTAAAAACTGGACCCCTCTGATAACTGTTAGCAAAAGAAAGCTTGCATTTCACTTTATTGCTATTTATTTTTCTATGACATTATTTGCTTCCAGTATCAAAGGTGTGGATTGAGAAGATGGGCCACTGTAAAACTGCAGCAAAGGAACCTACACAGTAGTATTTTTTTGTCATTTGTTTATGGTAAATTGGAGTGATGACTGTCTTATAAGGATGGGGTGCTTTTTTGATGCAAAATAACAGGACTGCAAGATTTTCTAAGTTGTCTTGGTGTTTTGTCATTTTATTCACTTACAGGAACTGGAGCTAGAATCTGCAATAGTAGCTCTAGCATCCGGATTTTTCTTTGAATGGGTATATCTTCATCTGGCATTATGGCAATTTTATGGAAGATCCTTATCGACTACATAAGCATGCCTTAGCCTGTTAAGTCTTTTTCAGACTGATGCAGCTTGTCTTGATGTTAATTTCTTCATGTGAAATTGACCCATGTTCAGTGGGTGATAATGAAGAACACTGAATTGCGGAAATGTTTTTGCGCAATGCCTAGAATGTTACTGCAGTAACAAATTTCAACATCTGTGTGTTGTTGATGTAGCATTTGAAATTGATCACGGTCAATTTATGAAAACTTGCACCAGATGAAAAACCTAGAAAACAATTAAAAAAAACAAAAAAAGAACAACACTGTTTGACACCTAGAGTACTAACTGTTCAGTTTTGTAGAATGCCCCTAATTTTGCTTCATATATTTGCCTTATCCGTAATATTTTTTCTGGTAAATCTGTGGGAATTAGTCAATATTGTCATACCTATCACTCAGAAAATGCACGTTGATACAAAACCTGTTCTTACTTTTTAAAGGTCACTGATTCTACCTGTTGTTTGCACTGTAATCGTACCTCTTAACTTTTAGAAAATCTCATGCTGATGCAAAACTTGTTCTTTTAATGTTATAACATCCCTGATTTGCCTCAGATGTCCTTCAAGGATGCATCTGCAGTCTTTACAAATGGGTTGTCCTGTCGTCAGGCAGCCCTTCGGTCGGCCGGATTCCAAAGTCTGGGTCTGGCTTCGGCTGGTGTCGCACTTCACCCGACGTCATTGCGGCAGTTATTCGGGTATAAAGGCATCAGCCGACGCCATTTTCCTCAGTCTTTCTTGCCGCGTGGCGCCCGAAGCAGAAGCTGTTCGCAAGTGCCGGTCGGTCAGATCCAGAGATTACTACTACCGAATACTACTTCGAAGACTTCTATAAAGCTAAGTACCCCGTTGGGGACTCTTTCTTGCCTCAGCCGATGTCAGAGAAAGTTAATAACTGTTTATCTTGTGGGAAACTAATACCTCATAAAGATTTCCACTCCTATTGTATACATTGTTTAGGCCCAGACCACGACGTAGCAGCTTGTCTAGCCTGTGCTTCTTTTAACCGATGGACGCTTAGACATCGGTCGGACTTTGCTGAACAGATTTTCGGCTCCGATTTTGCCTACATTATGCCGTCGGATCCTCCGACTACGCAAATTACCAAAAAACGCAAAGATATCATGCCTTCTACCGAGGCCTCTTCTAACCTGGTAGAAACGGCTTCTGAAATCCAACCTTCTGTTGCGGTTTCACAGGATTTATCAGACACCATTCCCCTGGATGTTTCAACCCCTGCACGTGGAGCTGCTAGGCCTCCTCCAGCTATGTCTATTAAAACCTTTGCCAGGGCTAAAGCAGCCAAAGCATCAAAACCTGTGCCTGCCAAGCCCCCTTCTCACAGGCCCAGCACCAGCTCCCACATGCTTTCTTTGGCTGAGTATCTCATCTCTTTAATTCGTGGAGCCCAGCCTCATCCAGACAGGGCCTCTCTCCCTCCTCCAGAAAAGAGGCCTAGAGCAGAGCCCCCTGAGCCAGTATCCACAGATGATTCCTCTGATGACTCAGAACATACAGACCCTCCTGAGGCTTCTTATTCTCCTTACGAAGACTCTGATGCTGAGGAGTCCATCCCTTCAGCCTCTCCTCCTGAGGAATTTTCCTTTGGGAAACCTCGCATGCTATGAGGGAACAATTTCAGTGGCAGGGCCAAGATTTCTCAGACTCTAGAAAAAGGCTTAGGACCTTTCTACATTTGCCACAGCATAGGCCTTTAGCTATACCTCCAGTTCTTTCTGTTGTTGATGATGCATTTAATGATGCTTGCACTGCTCCTGATTCTTTACCTCCGGCTCCTGCTAAGCCCGATAGGTACTACAGGGTCGGACACTCATCACCACTTATATAAGGCTCCTTTTGCAGATCCAGAGACTATCTCCCAGGGTCCTAAAGCTGTAGCCGCTACTTCTTCTAAAACACCCTCCCTCTGAAAGGGAATCCAGGTCCTTAGAGATGGGGTAAAAGTTTACACCTCTGCTACTTTGTCAGCTAGAGCTTTGAACTGCCAATTTCATATGATTCAATATCAAGAGTTTATGCTTGACCAGTTGACTAAAAGCTGTCCTCTGAAGAATCTTTAGATAAAAGTATGTTCAAGAAATGGTACATAACATACAGCAGGTTAGTAACCATTCTTTAAAATGTGGCTATGATGCACTGGAGGCTTCCTTTAGATCAGCCATGACTGACACAGTTATCAGGAGGCATGCATGGTTGAAAGAACAGGCACTACCAGACCATGTCAAATCTAAGCTTTTGGATGCACCTATGGACAAGGTCAATTTATTTGGTTCCCCTGCACAGCAGGTACTAAAAGATGGAAGAAAGCAAAATCTGTGCAAACAGTGAAAGATTTCTTACAAGTTCAACCTCCAAGGTTTAGCAGGAACTGGCCCTCCAAGAATTGGTCCTTTCCGGAATCCTCTAAGGCACAAAGAGGCAGGAATAGGCGCTCTAGAGGCAGAAACCAATCCAGGGGTGCCTACAGGGGTCGCCAGTGGCAGGGTAACAACCAACGAGGCACAGATACAGCCACCACCACTACAACAACTCAATCACAGTGACTTGGCGGTGGCACCGCCTACCAGGGAACAACTAGAAGCACCCTTAGGCGGAAAGCTAACCTTATTCTCAAGAAACTGGCACTGCATTACAAGAGAAAAATGGATTTTGCAAACAATAGACCACGGTTACAGGTTCCATTTCCATACTCTACCAGAAAAGAGAGGAATGCCAAACCTTCCACCTACTCAAAGGACAGAAGCTCTAAAGCAAATATCTCAATTATTAAGAATGAGAGCTGTGGAAAAGGTACCATCTATGGAGCAAGGAAAGGGATTTTACTCCAGACTCTTCCTGGTACCAAGAAAAGAAAACAAATGGAGGCCTATTCTAGACCTGTCCGCTTTAAACACATTCCTCATTGTTCCAAAATTCAAAATGCTGACCCTACAGCAGCTTCTTCCCATGCTGGGCAAGGAGTCTTGGCTGGTAACTCTAGATCTCAAGGAGGCATACCTGCACGTCCCCATAAGACCAATTTGCAGAAGATACCTCAGATTTCTTGCAGGATCAGAGCATTATCAATTCTCAGCATTGCCCTTTGGCTTATCTACTGCGCCCAGAGTGTTCACGAAATGCCTGGCATCAGTAATCGCTCATTGCAGACTTCAGGGGATTCAAATCTATCCCTACCTGGACGACTGCCTGATACAAGCGGACAACAAAAACAAACTAACAGAAGACTTACAAAGAGTCATCTACTTGCTGCAAGCCCTGGGATACACAGTCAATACAAAAAAGTCAAGGCTGATTCCATCCCAAAGAATAACCTTTCTGGGTGCAGAACTGGACACATCAAAACAAATGGCATTCCTAACTGCAGAAAAGAAAGAGCAACTTCCTCTCTACTTCTTGGCATTAACAAAGCAGAACCATCTAACTGCAAGAAAAGTGCTGCAAGCTCTAGGCTTCATGGCATCCTGCATAATACTGGTCCCTCATGCCAGGCTGCATATGAGAAAGCTACAGTGGTACCTAAAGAATTTGTGGTCCCAGCACAAGCACAGCCTAGAAACCAAAATTCCAATGATCCCATGCCTGAAACAGGAGTTCCTATGGTGGGCTCAGGCCTGCCAATCAAACACAGGATTGCCCTTCTGCAAAAGCCAACCAAGACAAACCATCACGACAGATGCCTCAGACCTCGGATGGGGGGCACACATGCTGGACAAGTGCATTCAAGGCCTATGGACTCAAGACCAGCTGCATCTGCACATAAATCTAAAAGAAATGATGGCAGTAAAATTGGCAATCCAGGCATTCAGACCCTTTCTCCAAGAAGGCCAGTTGATGATAAGGACAGACAACACCACAGTTATGTGGTACATCAACAAACAGGGAGGCACACACTCATACCCTCTATGCCGGCTGGCACTGGACCTATGGGATGTGGCTCTGAGCTACAACATTCAGTTACAGGCAATTTATGTACCAGGGAAGGAAAACATTCTAGCAGACATATTAAGCAGAACTACAACAGATGCTTACGAATGGATGCTGCATCCGGACATCTTCAAAACCATCACAAGAAAATGGGGATTACCACAAATAGACTTGTTTGCATCCCCTTTCAATCACCAGTTGAAGAAATTCTGCACAAGGACTTACCACCCACTTGCTTGGAAGGTGGACTCCCTCTCTTTCAGTTGGAAAAGCCTGACAGCATACGCATTCCCACCACTTCCTTTGATGCACAAGGTGCTTCTGAAGATCACAGAGGAACGTCCGAGAATCATTCTGATAGCCCCAAACTGGCCAAGACAACATTGGTATCCACTGCTGAGGAGCATGTCCTGGGAACAAATATGGACACTGCCCCTGATCCCATTACTGCTAACACAGAACAACTACAACATCCTGCATCCAAACCTAAAAACTCTGCAGCTAACTGCCTGGAACATTACATAACAGCAATTAACCCAAATTTATCCCAAAGGGTTAAAGACATAATCCTGGAGGCTCGTAGACCTTCAACAAGAAAGAATTATGCAGCAAAATGGAAAAGATATCTCATCTGGAGTACTGCAAAGGGGCAAGATGTGACACTGGTGAACATAGCCAACATCCTGGAGTACTTGGCGGAGCTCTACCATACAGGCCTGTCCTATTCTTCCATCAAGATACATGCATCAGCTATTTCAGCGGAATACAGCTTGGATCCTCCTGTCTTCTCGCATCCTCTGCTCAGACAGTTTCTGAGAGGAATTAAAAATGTAAAACCTCCCAGGAAACCTCCATTGCCAGCATGGGACTTGAACTTTGTGCTAGAAAAGCTGACTCTTCCTCCTTTCGAACCAGCAGCAACAGCAGAATTACAATACTTATCCTGGAAGACTGCTTCCTGCTGGCAATAACTTCAGCAAGAAGGGTCTCTGAACTACAGGCATTAATGGCAGTGCAACCCTTCCTGATCTTCCATCAAGATAGTGTCCATGAGAACAAATCCTACATTTATGCCTAAGGTGGTATCCAGAGTCTCTTTAAATCAGGCTATCCACCTTCCTACATTCTTCCCTAACCCACAGAACAGGGGAGAAAGGCTCTTACATACCTTGGATGTACACAGACAATTACGCTACTACCTGGACAGGACAAAAAGCAATAGAAAAACTGACCAGCTTCTGGTAGCATATGCAACAGGAAAGGAAGGAAAACCAATTTCTAAACAGACAATCTCCAAATGGATAGGAAATTGCATTAGATTTTGTTACTCCTACCATGGAAAGAAAACTCCAGAGAACATCAGGCCTCACTCCACAAGGGCTACAGCCACTACCACAGCTTTCTTACGAGGAGTGGCTACCAAGGACATTATAGAGGCTGCTACTTGGACCTCCGTGCATACATTTGCCAGGCATTATAACTTACCTCTATACTCTAGATCCCGTGCTGGTTTTGCCACTGCTGTTTTGCAAGGGATCCTAACTACACCATAATCTCTTCTCATTCCTCCTTCCCTAGTTTAGCTATGGTATTCTACCCATTTGTAAAGACTGCAGATGCATCCTTGAAGGACATAGTACAGTTTTGTACCTACCATAAATGTAGATGTCCGAGAGGAATGCACCTGCAGTCAGAATTACCCACCCTCCTTCCCCTCTGAGGTACTCCTAGGGTATTTGCCTATCTTCAGCTAGCTTGGGGGGGATCTATTATGGTGTATTTGTTTGTATATATGTACATACATGCTTATTTTGTGTGTTTGCTCTCTACTATTTGGAAACTTTGGCATTTATCCAAATTTAGCCATCCAAGAGGGCACCTGGCATCTGGGGCAAGAAACACTGAGGAAAATGGCGTCGGCTGATGCCTTTATACCCGAATAACTGCCGCAATGACGTCGGGTGAAGTGCGACACCAGCCGAAGCCAGACCCAGACTTTGGAATCCGGCCGACCGAAGGGCTGCCTGACGACAGGACAACCCATTTGTAAAGACTGCAGATGCATTCCTCTCGGACATCTACATTTATGGTAGGTACAAAACTGTACTTTTTATCCTGTCTGTCATAAAATGTTTGTTTCTGGTATGATGAGCACTAGATTACATACTTATTGTTCAGAAAATGTACTGAATTGACTCTAAACGTGTTTCTTCACAAATGTGCAAAAAGGGTCTGATAATGTCTTAAGAATGCAGTAACTGCAAGTGCTCTCCATAATCCCTGTTCAATGCTCATGTTCAAGTCCTCCAAGTGACCCTGTGACAGTCAAGCTACTAAGCATCAGCATTAAGGGGCAGCATGATGTCTGACACTCCTGTAACTGTCAAAGGTTCAAGTGTGCCACCTGAAAATGTTTAAATGTGAGTTTTGACAGCCTATTACTAGATTAGCTGCTCCTGAAGGCTCCTTGTGCTGTGCTTTATAAGAGGGTCCTATGTGCATTTGCAGTGCTGCCACAAGTACCAAAGCTGATCTAGTAAGTCAGAGCCTAGCCATTTTGGAGGTAGTCATATTATAGAAATTGGCTTCTGGTCTTTGCATATACTGAACCCATCCTTGCAAGGAAAGGCTTGATCCATGATGGGTCCAGATGCTGAGTTCATCTTTCCCAAGGGAAGGCTTGACCTATGATGGGCCCAGATGCTGTGCTCATCCTTCACAAGGAAAGGCTTGACTCATACTGGGCCTAGAGAGGTACATCTCAGGCTCTCACTCTTGATTGAGGAAGGGAAAGAGGCATGTTCTGGAATATTCGCAACACTTGACATATTGGTTGATCAGCTGGAACTTAAAGATGACTACTGTGGTCCTAGAGAGTGGTCCTTTGTTACCTGGCTGTTTGGAGGCGCTGTGGACTGAAGCCTCCACTATAGAGCCTCCCAGGCCCAATAGGATCTGCTTGTGTGTCTGTGTGTGTGTGTGATGGCAATGGCATCTGGTTATCGTGCATTAGTGCTTGCTAAGCATGCAGTGTCTTCAGTTTCTTCATCAGCCCCAGATTTGCATCGAGTTGACCCAGGGAGGCTAAGGGGTCTGGTAAACTCTGTGAATGAGAACCAGAATGCAGCTGATCAGCTGTAGGGAAGAGTGCTGTCTTCTTGAGATTGGCAAGGAAAGTGGATAGTCCTGTATACCTATAGCTCACTGCCACATGAATGATCTTCACTTTGGTGAGATCTTAATACTATTAAATTCATTATGGGCTGGCCTTTGGACATCAGCTCCACCACCCACAAAAATCTTCTGAATAAACAACAAGGGAAGAAGCTAAAAGAGCCCTTGCTCATTCCAACCAGTGAGCCTGTTACGAGCACCATGGCTGTGCTCCTTCATAAGGATCAACACTGCAGTCTAGTTCCTTAAGCAGGAAATTTGCTGAAGCGTGATGCTTATCATTACAGCCTAATCTCCAGACGTTTTGCTGATTTTCTGTACAAGCTGAGCTCCTGTTTGGTCTCAAGACATCTGAACAATATACAGCTTAAAAGGAGGAGCTGCTCATGCTATTTAAATTCCTAAGCAACCTGTTTTGTGTCGCAGCTGTCCTTCAGGTCCCTTCTAGTGACTTCCAGAGGATATGTATCCTGTTTGGAAACTTTTTTTTTTATTTGGCTACTACATTTATTGAATAGCAATTGTTAGTAGTTACTACCTGATTTTGTTGTTAGTCTTTTGATATTTGTATTGAACTAAGTGACATTCTCCCCCCCCCCCCCCGTTCATGATGTCTCAGAGAAAGTGGTCAGGGTATTTATGTGCAGAAGGCAAATTTTACACAAGGAATTTCACATTCCTTTTTCTTTTAGCCAAGGAGTACCAGCTGGCATGTTGGCACTAGTGGTGCTTTTTAAAATTACCTTGGAATTGGAGCCATAAATTTGTGTATATTTGGACTAGACCCTTGATGCCCTGGTCCAGGTTCGTTATATACCTGACTTTTAGCCCAGAAGAACAAGGAAGCTAGAGTTATGAAAGAACATTTCTACTTGGCTATACTAGGCAGAGTGAGTGAGACCTCAAGCTTCCCCATGTGTCTTATTTCGCCTTCTAGAAGTCTGTCCTAATGAAGCTTTGCATCTTGTATCCCCATGGTCTCATTCCGTATTGCTGGGATCCCTTTGATTGTTCTGGAGGCAGATAGCAGAATTCAGATGTTGCCTGCTGTGCATGTCTCTAAGGCAGTTGCAAAGGTATCTGAACCAGATGCCCACAGAGAATGGGTTTTGCCTAGCAAATTGTGGGAATTCTCTGTCCTGGCAATCCTGATAAACTGATGGAAGAATAACCAAGGCAACTTTTTTTTTTTTTTCCCCTCCTTTTTCCAAAAAGTGCAGTGGACTGCAAGTTGAACAGTGTTTAGCAGATCTGGCATGGTGCCTGCCATACCTTTGCCATAGTTCTCCTTTACAGCCAGTTTTGGAAGGAGGTACTTCATTCCAAGCCTCCAAGGAAGCGGGTGATTCCTCTTTGAGATTTGAACTTGGTTGAGAGACTTAACTTGGCATCTTTTGAGCCAAATGCAAGCATGGCAATGAAATTCTTGTCCTCCAGAATATAATTTTACTGATGTTAACAACTGTCAGAAGGTCGTCTACTTTGCAAGTCTTTATGTACAAAAGAGACTTAACATGTTTTTGAGCTGGTTCAAAACATCACAGTTCAATTGCCTACTTCCCCTACCTAGAGAGTACAGGGGAAAAGTTTTTTCAACAGCAGCTGTATATCCACAGGCATTGTGGATATTGCATTGCCAGAATCGAAGACTTAAAGCATATTGGAACATTGTTTTGTCTCTCTACTGCCAGGCAAGTTTGGTATGTTGATCTGCAAACGTATATCCTTTCTGAGTTG